>NW_024749779.1:959790-967290 GCF_018991925.1 Homarus americanus
ATCCGTTCATCTCTCTCTCTCTCTCTCTCTCTCTCTCTCCTTTGTTTATTGCTCCTTCTTTATCTTCAGTCATTTCCCTTTCTCCCTCCTTTCTCCGTTGCTGCTATTGTGGATTCTTATTTTGTTTCTCTTAACACAGGAACCATTTGCGTCTCCATCTATTTTCTTCTTTCTTCCTTCCTCCTTCTCATCTGGAAGCCTTCTTATTTCTGCCTTTCTCCTTCGTATCCTCTTGGGTATCTCTTTCCTTCCTCTTCCTTCTTCCTCCTCTCCTCCTACCTTTTTTATTTTCTCCGTTTCACCTTCTTTCTATCTTCTTCACCCCCTTTCTTACTTTTCTTCTCCTTCTTCTTCTTCTTTCTTCCCTCTCTCCCATTCCTTCCTTTTCCTTCCAACTTCCTCTTACCCTCTTTCTTATTCCTACTCCTTCCCCATCCCTTTTAAATTGTTCTTTTTTCTCTCCCTCTCACCTTTTTATCTCTTTTCTCTTTCTCCTCCTTTCTTCATCCTCCTTTTTATTTTCCTTCTCCTTATCCTCCATCCATCTACTTCTTATCTTCTTTCTCCTCCCTCTTCCTCTCATCTTCTTTTTCTTCCCTTTCCCTTTACCCCTCTTCCTCCTACCTCATTCCTCCTTCCTCATTCCTCCTTCCTCATTCCTCCTTCCTCTCCCTCTTTCCCCCTTCCTCTCCCTCCATCATCCCTCCTACCCTTCCTCTTTCTTACCTTCTTTCTCCTTCACCTTCCTCCTCTTTTCTTTCCTCCCTGTCTCACAGTATCTCTCTATTTTTATAAAGGCCTGTCTCTCAGATATCTCTTGGGTCTCTTAGGTCTCACACACACACACACTAACCCCCCCCCACCCCTCCCTCACACCTTCAGGCCATTTCAGCAGTCAGGTAGCTCAGACAATATCATGTACGTGGGCCAGTAACTCCTCACCTGACGCTCTGTGTATTTGGGTTATAGTCAGACCCACCTGCCATCCCACCTTACCTGGATGTCACCATATCTCACAGACAGTCATCCAGGTAAGCTTTACTACCTTACCTGATCTTCTTTGCCTCTGGTGTTCCTATTAAGTTATACCAAGTTGGATTTTTTCATTGTTTGGTTGTGTTCAGGTTCAAATTTTCGTTGCTTAGTGCCTCGCTCGGTTTTACACCTCCATGTGTAGTGTAAGCGGTTCCGTTCCTCACCTGGGTATATATTACCAATCCGGGGTACACGTATGTCTGTCTGTTTGATTATCTTTATCTTTCTCCCCCCCCCCTCTCCCGTTCTCGTTTTCTTTCTCTTTCTCTCTGTCTCTCCCCCCTTCGTTTTTTCTATCTCCCTCACTCCATTCCCACCACTCTATCTCTCTATCCCTGCAGTCTTACTCGTTGGCTGCTGAGACACAGGTTTTCTTATGGTAAAGGAACTAGGATGTAGGAGAGACAAGGCAGTGAAGTAGAAGTCAGAAGTCCACCAGCGGATGGTATGTGCCGCTGGTTAAAGAGACAGACAGACAGACATACAGATAATCAGAAAAAGAGAGAGAATAAAAGAAAAAAAGAGAGAGAGTGAGAGAGAGCGAGAGAGGACACCCGGTTCTTGTGGAATTCAGGCTCTTATGTACACAACGATGCGAGTATACAAACTTAGGATACAGCCAGACCTGAGAGAGACGTTCCGATACTTCCGTCTGTCTGTCTGTCTGTCTGTCTCTGTCTGTCTGTCTGTCTGTCTGTCTCTGTCTGTCTGTCTGTCTGTCTGTCTGTCTGTCTGTCTGTCTGTCTGTCTGTCGAGAACAACACCAAAACAGGTTACAGGACACAATATATAGCTGAGGTGAGCACTGTCAGATTATTGGGACGAGGAATCCATAAAGAAACAGTTCAATAAAGATAAATATACCGTAAAGGGGACGACTATACCGCGATGAACATGTATGTGTAGCGTATAGGACATGTATAAAACAGGTAAAAACCAGCGTCAATTGGTCATAACTGTGAACACTATCAAGAGATAATACTGGTGATCAAACTCGTCTTAATTCTTGTCCTTATGTACGGTTTACGTTAGGGTTAAATCCACTAGTATTTGTTTCTAGTTATCGTGTTGACAGTCTCCGGACGGCCTGAAGTTCGAAAACACCGGAAGATAGAGAAATCCTCCATTCCTCTTGAGTTGACTTGAGACAATGAATATAACATGTAAGGGGAGATAAAGTTATTGTGTATGTAAAACGAGGTTAGGTTAGGTTAGGTTAGGTTAGGTTAGGGTAGTTTTAAGTAAGGTTAGGTTATGCTCAGTTGGGTTTGTTGTGAGTTACCTTCAATAGATATCATCCTTTTATTCATTGTTACTGCTACTTCAACAGCTTCACACAGGTCAGCATCACCCAACACGTTCTTCCCTCAGGATCAGTTGACGAGATGCTTTCCTCTCATTCCCGCATATAAGGACCTCTGCTTAGAATAGGGAATAGGTGGAATGAGGTAGGATCTCTAGCTACAACAAGGGAAGGAAGGAGCTCTAGGTAGAATGAAGGAAGGAAGGAAGGAGCTCTAGGTAGAATGAAGGAAGGAAGGAAGGAGCTCTAGGTAGAATGAAGGAAGGAAGGAGCTCTAGATAGAATGAAGGAAGGAAGGAGCTCTAGATAGAATGAAGGAAGGAGGGAGCTAAAGGTAGAATGCGGGAGATATTTCGAAGTAGAACGAGAAAATGTGAAGGAAAGGAAGGAACTCTAGATAAAACGAGAAAAACTCTTGATAGTAGGAAGGGATGGAGCACCAGTGAAGGTAGCCGGCGGGTGGGTGGGGGGGGGGGGTCCATTAGACAGAGAGAAGGGGGAGACCACCAGTACAAGACAGAAGATGAAGGGAATCATCGGACCATAAACACATCAAAAGCAACAGAGACAGAGAGAGCGGGTGTGGTAGGGGCTCTCCTACCACACCCACGAGCTGACCTGCCGTGCCAAGAGCCTGTCTGTCTCTGTCTGTCTATCTGTCTGTCTGTCTGTCTGTCTCCATCACTCACTCCTCCCCCGTTTCCCTCTATCTTTCTTCTCCCCTCTGTCTGCGTTCCTCATTCTCTCTTCCTCCCTTTCACAATCCTTTTCTCTCCCTCCCTCCTTCCCTTTCTCCCTCCATCCCTTCCTCCCTCCCTCCCTCCATCCCTCCCTCTCACTCCTTACCTCGGCTGTTCTGTTATTAACTTCTTCTGCTGTGTGCTGTTGGATTCTCACTCCTGCGCACCTCAGTCACTGTTTGGGGATGGTGAGAGCTGATACAGTGCAGCAAGAGAAAATCCAATGCTGTGTCATAGTTTGTCACGTACACCTAACCTAACCTAACCTAACCTAGCCTAACCTAACCTAACCTAACCTAACCTTTAACAGCGTTTATATATAAGCCTTGAGGAGAGACACCGAGGACGTCGTGAAGAGGATGAGAGAGATTCTTTCCGGCGACTTTAAATACCTTCGTTACAGGCACCAGAAGTTTATCCTTTGTAAACATGCGAAACTATTTTGGTCGACGTCGGAAGATGTTTGATTCTTGTTGAGGAAGTGACGACGCACCTTTAGGCAAGAGGGAGGTAGAGGGGAGGGGGGTTAGGGGTGGGGGGTAGGAGGGGGTAGGAGGGTGAGGGGTAGGAGGGGAGGGGTAGGAGGGGCTCTTAAAGGACGTGAACCAGGCAGGAAGAACCCGGTCGCATGGTTTATCGATTTTTTTTACTTCGTTGTTTTAAACTAAACCTACTTTGAGTCCATTTTTTTATAGTGTAAAGTTTGATGATGTTACTGAGTATAAACAAACGAGGTAATTCAACACCTCTCAAACAAGACGCTGTTATGAGAGCCAGGCAACTGTACTTCGTTACCGAGCTTAAAAACTTTTTGATATAAATAAGTGACTATAAATGAACTATTCAAGTCTTTCATTACCGCTATGTTATTCCACCGGTCTGAGCAGTGTATGTGAACCCTGGGACCACACCTTAATCGTCTTGTTGAAGGCTTCCTCTCTCAAATGGACTTGTATTTCCTTCCAAGCACAGCCTTACCAGCATCAGCAACGCATGGGGAGGTGTTCAGTTGTGCTGGACTCATCTCCAGCCTCAAAACGACTAAAATTTATAACAAAACGTCGGAAATCAGCCTTTGTTAATGTTACATAAAAGGTATGTGCAGTAAGTAATAAATTGTATTCATATAAATTATTGGGTTTATATTTCTTACGAAGATATATGTATACCCAATATATATAGTTATTTGTGTTTATATTGTCAAGTAAATAATAATGTTGTAGTGAATCAGAGTTCTATACTTTGTTTCTGTGTTGTTACTACATTACTTTCTGTCTTAATTATATACAAAAATATTGTAATGGTATTTTTACTCTAAGTACTTGAATACTTTATAAACTTTTTTACTTGGAATAATATGAAGAAAGAGTATTTTTATTTTTACTTGAATAATTTTTCCCTAGAGTAAGATTACTTTTTACTTAAGTAACTTTTTTTCCAAATAAGTGAAAGATCGTCTTGAGTTAATAGTGAGAGACCATAATTTTCTCAGATAAGAATAAATTGTCATGAGTTGTACAGTGTATAGTGTAAGAGTTTCTTTCAGGGTGAACGTGACACCTGTACAGCTGTCACGGTTCTACAGGGAATACACTCTGATGTCAATATCAAGTCGAGGATTTGTTGTTGATAGTTAATATGATCGTTTAGCAGGTGCTGGTAAATACCGACAAAAGAAAGTGAGCAAACTTTCTCTCATCTCTAGTTTTTCCCACATTTCCATAAAGCCTCACTCACTCTCTTTCTTGCTCTCTCTGACTTCCGCTGATTTACTCACACCACGTTTATTCCGTTGAAATGAATTCCTCTCACAGTGATCGGAGTTGTCAGCGTTTGTGAGTCTGGGGAAATTTTTGTCGGCTTCACTACGTATAAAAATAGACTGAAAAGTTTCCTCTGTGACGACCGAAAACCTCAAGAATTCTAAGTTAGTGGACGAGACGTCGGTTTTCCTAGGCGGGTTTACGTCCTCGGGTGCAAAGGCAATGAGGCTGGTTTAAGACGCTCACAGAACCTTCAGAAATGACCGAGGTTTAATGTTCTCGCTCGCAGATCAGGTCAGGGAGATAGGGGTCTAAAACGAAGCCTTAGAGTATAAGATAACATTAAAAACTTAAAACTACGTAACTTTCTCATTCACATCGTTTCGGTTTTACACATCAAAATCTTCATAAGGATTAACAATACGTCTCTGATATATTCCAGTCTCTATGATCGGATTTATGCTTAATGTGTACTCCTGAACATCAACTCGCCTAACACGTCCTAGCGACACGAAGAGAAAGAGAAAACAAGACATTACGACATGCTGTGAGCTTTACGCCTCAGTGAAAGAACTGCTCACAAAGCATAAGGTGTACTTAAGAAGATGGACTCAGCTAGTCTCGCCTCCCATAAAATGTTACTTCAATTTCTTTAAAATCTTCGCCCGAGAACGTCAGGACCATTTTATTGCAAGGTTTCATGTTTTTACAGTTGTAAATGTCTCCATAAGGCAGCCGGTGGTGAGCGCCGCTACCACGACCACGACACGCCACACACACGGCTGTCACATAAATGCCCGGGGCTGTAGCAAGCTACACACAGTTGTAACACGCTGTTTAGGGAGCGTCTCACTGTAAAGGTAACGTAAGACTCTACAAAATTATGTTACAGGCCGTTAGACACGACAAGGTACAGTACGATATACCACAGTACATCCAGAGATCATTACACATCATTCATGAAATATAACACACCATCCTCACCACCTTGTAGCCGTAACTCTCTTAATACTCCTCCTTCAGACGTCATAAACAGCTGCCACACTGTAACACACCAGCCAAGGACGCCCTCCTGCACCAGTCTTCTCTATCACAGCTGCGCGTTTTTTCCTGGACCCAGAAATCATCCTTTAATCGACGACATTTTTACCAGAGACGCTGTTGTGATCAAGGCAAGATAATTGGCTCGTTTCACGGGTGTTTGACTGGTCTTTATGGCATATTAGTTGATGATCTTAGTGTCGTAATGAAACCCAGGGCAGCAACAAGTTGTGCTGGCCTTGTGTCACGGCAGACAGCCAGCTCCCACCTCACACACACACACACAGCATTCTTGGGTAAAGGTGCAAGATAACAGGGATGACCAGAATTTGGTTATGGGCTGCATTACTGGGGAGTTAAAGGAGTGTCAGGAATGGGTGAGGGCGCAGTGAATATCTCGTGGGGTGACCGGGCCAGTCAGTCAGTCAGGAAAGGCGTTCAGAGAGCTGTAAACGCAGCTAAAACTTTCCTTACACAATGGCCTTATCGGAAGGGATGGATCTTTTGTGGTAATAATTGGATATTAATATAATGTTATTCTTAAGGATCATACGTCAACATCTTTTGAGTGGACAGGAGGGTTAATACTCTTCTTACTGTAATGTGTGTAGACAATTTTCACATGATAGTTTTTGACATATATAAAGTAGAAGCCATAGCGGACATAGATAACTTATATCTTTATAGGGAAGTGTAGCTCTTTGGTATATATTGTGGCTGACACCAGACTATTATGTTCAGCTGAGAGAATCCTCTACCCCCCCCCCCCCAAAGGTTAACCATGAGTTGGAACTTTTTATATTTGTAATTAAAACACACAGTTACTGCATGGCTACTTGAAGAGGCGACACTTCATCATCAAGAGTGATAAGTTCTAACCTAACCTAACCTATGAATGTGTCATAATATTTAGTGACATCAAATGCTCTTAAGAACAAATGTGACGTTTGGCTTCGCTCCATTTTGTTGTTGTTGTTGTGTGTGTGTGTGTGTGTGTGTGTGTGTGTGTGTGTGTGTGTGTGTGTGTGTGTGTGTGTGTGTGTAATAGTAATAATTAACGGTTTATTGAAAGAGCTTGGCAGCCAGAAGGCTGAAAATATACAGTTACATATTTGGGGAATGGGTTACGAATTACAAATAATATACAAGTGACATAAGTGACACAAATAAGACATATAGTAACTTAGATGGGGATCAGCTCAAAATACAGTTCATTTCAACATAGTGACAGTGTAGGGAGCAGTGTTTACTGGGAGTGAATACACTGATTTATTACATGTTATTGATAATTTTTACAATGGTTGGGACTGGGCTGTTCTTATAGCGATCAGTTCGTGCACGTATGGGCTGGATGCGGTTGTGGTGTCGAACAGCAATTCTCGGACAGGGGATCTCAGGTGGTAGTAGGGGCCGGTGTCGGGGATGGTGTAGAAGCTTCTTACCAAATTTGCAGATGAGTCGTGGTGATGGTCAGTGAGAGTCAAAGGGTCAGTGTGTTGAGCGCTTCTTGATATGTGGAGTAGGAAGGGGAGAGAATAATCTTGCATGCCCTCTTTTGCACTTTTCTAGGTGTTTACGTTGTGTGGCATTTAGGGAGGAAGACCAGGTGGGGGAGGCA
>NW_024749779.1:972290-1022290 GCF_018991925.1 Homarus americanus
CTAATATGTGAAGCAATAGTGAGAATGGGATCTTTCTTACCTTAATCAACTTTCTGGCGGATTTGGACAAAATTGAGGATTTCCAGGAATTTATGGGGTTAGTGGAAGTACTTTAACCTTCTTTATTTAGCTGAATTAAATGTATTTAGCTGTTACATAATAGTTTCATAAGCTACTGTAAGATGGAAGCAACAGTAACAGAAGAGAATAAACCAATAGCAGAGTAAGAGGTAACTGGTGCAGGCTGGGTGTCCATCGCTCGTGGATAAATTTTCTCGCAACTTATCACTGGCTGATGGTGTTTAACATGCTATACGGTGTGTTTGTTCGTATAAGTTAACACTATGACATTTCACCAAGAGTCTGTTTGATTTCAATTAGCGAGAGTGAGCTGTTGTGAGCGACTTGTTATTCCACTGTGAACGAGGCGCCCAAACAAGTCATTTTTACTTCCCCCCGCAGCGAGTCATCATAGGAGTGATCGTTAAACCAAGCATGAACGATATATCTTGCATTAGTTCTCGTTGTTCTGGCTTGATCAGGTCGTCATAAGATTGGAGCTGTCATTACCACGGTGGGAAGACTGGGTAAAGTGGAGGGTAAGAAGTCTTGTTATTGCCGTAGTGAGGGGCGGGTCTGAGGCTGCCCTGGGATAAAAACACTCGTAGGTGTATCAATAGTACCTCCTTCAGTATCTCCGCCAATGTCTCCTTCAGTACCTCCAACCAGTTAATTCTTGTGTTATGCCAAAGGTTTTAATGTGGTGTTGGTATGAGTGTAACTGTCAGAGAAGTGGTTGTGTGGTTGTTATTGGTGATAAAGTTGTTGGTTTATTATCGACGTGGAGGTCGTAATTGAGGGTTAATAGGGTGATTATTGTGATTATTGAGGTTGTAAATAATCTCAAATGTTTGGTGGTTATGGTTGTGGCAGGACCTTTAAAACTACAAATAGGATTATTACGTGAATAATCTGGATTACAAAGAATTTTTTTTGTATCTTTGTTTGCTGTCTTTTGCATAGAAACACACAAACAAATCACATGTATAATATATATTTATTATTTATGTATTTCGTTATTGATATGTAAATAATATGTGATTTTTTTCTTAGACCACCTCAAGGTATTTCAGATTTAAGTTATTATAGCAATTATGTCGGCTCAGGAAAAAAATGCTTCCGCGATTAATCTTGTAAATTAATAAAATCTAAAATACAACGATATTAATCATACACCAAGATTGCATTATACGTATCAGTACCTTCTTACTAGCTGGTACATACACACAGTAGAGTCCGTGTGTACCAATTACCTCGCATGATGTCATCTGATTAGGGTTTCTTATCGATTACCTCGCATGATGTCATCTGATTAGGGTTTCTTATCGATTACCTCGCATGACGTCATCTGATTAGGGTTTCTTATCGATTACCTCGCATGACGTCATCTGATTAGGGTTTCTTATCGATTACCTCGCATGATGTCATCTGATTAGGGTTTCTTATCGATTACTTCGCATGATGTCATCTGATTAGGGTTTTTTATCGATTACCTCGCATGATGTCATCTGATTAGGGTTTCTTATCGATTACTTCGCATGATGTCATCTGATTAGGGTTTCTTATCGATTACCTCGCATCATGTCATCTGATTAGGGTTTCTTATCGATTACCTCGCATGACGTCATCTGATTAGGGTTTCTTATCGATTACCTCGCATGATGTCATCTGATTAGGGTTTCTTATCGATTACTTCGCATGATGTCATCTGATTAGGGTTTTTTATCGATTACCTCGCATGATGTCATCTGATTAGGGTTTCTTATCGATTACTTCGCATGATGTCATCTGATTAGGGTTTCTTATCGATTACCTCGCATCATGTCATCTGATTAGGGTTTCTTATCGATTACCTCGCATGACGTCATCTGATTAGGATTTTTTGCTCGTTTATCGGCTAATGAATTAAGCACTAGCTGCAATGATATCAAAGATAGTTAATACATTACCAGCTTATCTCACAGGAATCCACCATATGGTTAATGAGTTGTGTAGCTGCGTAAATTAATCTTGTATATGAAAGCCTCAACCAACAGCAGTATTTTTATATAGGAAATATAATATAGTCTTCAACATTATAGTAAGGCCTTTGAATTATAGAAATATAAAGAAATATAAGACTCGTAATCACTCTTATAGCAACCTTGATAAAGCTCAATATCAGTGGGGACAAAAAATAAAAAAAAATTAGCGAAGGAAGATTATAGAAACTCTGCTAAGATCTTGTGGGATTTTAAAACCTTTCAGCAACAGAGAGAGAGACGAGTTAAGAGACCGGAAATACTAAATGTCGATAAATGAAAATATAAAAACAAAACAAAAAGGTGATAAATTCTTCATAACACACAGAGAAGAAACGGAGAAAAATACTTGAACCTGTAGAATGGAAATGGTGAAGAGAGGAAGGGGGGGGGGAGGAGGAGGAAGAGGAGGGGAGGAAGAAGAGGAAGGAAAGGAGGATTAAGAAGAACTGGATAAGAGGGAGAAGAAGAGGAAGAGGAACAAGAAGAGGAAGAGAAAAGTTAAACCAATAGTTCTAGATGGTTTAAGGTGGTTTAACGTGGGTAGGTGTAGGTATCTAGAGAACATTGGCAAGATCTCCCCCCCCGAAGTAGGTGGAAGTTGCTGGGACAATACACTGACGAACATATACAAAGAGGCCGTCCGTTCCCAAGTGTAGTGTCGTCTTCCGGAGGAGCTTAATGTAAGGCCACCAGTCTCAGAGGATACGATGTCTTCCTGTTGCTGAGTTACGCCCATTGCTGTGTGTGTACTGTTGCATTCACGAGATGATAATAATAATAATAATAATAATAATAATAATAATAATAATAATAAAAAGATGATGATGAAATGATAAATGATGATGATAATGATAATGATAACAGTGAAAATGATAAATGTTAATAGCACATACAGACACTTACGAAGATGACGATAATAATAGCAATTTTAGCTAGTTAAGCCACGCCATTTAATGCAACTCTGCACAAATCACCAAAAATTATAAGCCTATGGATCCTCTCCGCTACATCACAGGCACGGACTATAATGCTTTTACCACAATTGACGCAAAATTCATTATACTCCAACTCCCTGACTCAACACTATTACGTAAGCGAGGAATTTAAACTCGATCTATCTATCTGTCTGTCTGTCTATCTGTCTGTCTGTCTGTCTGTCTGTCTGAGCAGTATAACTATGTTCTACTTCAGCTTAAAACGCAATAAGAAAACGCCTATACAAACTGGTTAATTTTACTTAATATTTCAGGAGTGTGAGATAACAAAATCATTGGTGAGCTTAGGAGAGGGTGGGTTGTGTGTAGGTGAGGGTGGGTTGTGTGTAGGTGAGGGTGGGTTGTGTGTGGGTGAGGGTGGGTTGTGTGTGGGTGAGGGTGGGTTGTGTGGGTCAGGAAGAGAGAGATGTGGGCGAAGGAGAGAGTTGTGCCTGGGTTTTAGTAGCTGGGTGAGGAGATGAGCGAGGTTTACACGGGATAAAACTCCTCTTAACGTTTCATTACCGTCTCCTCCAGTCCCTCAGCTGGTTAATTTCACCTTTTGTGGACGGTGGTGTCTAGGGGTGTGGTGTTGGTGTGTGTTATGGGTGAGTGCTAAGTGGCTTTTGTGTGAGTGTGTGTGTGTGTGTAGTGGTGAGAGTTAGGGGTTTATTGATGGTTTACATAGGTGTTGTAAGTAGATTAGTAATATAGGCGGTGTTTATGTATTTGTAGTTACTGTGTAGGTACTGATTTCAGCTGGTGACGTGGTGGTGGTGGTGGTCTAGACTGTGCTGAAGGGAAGCTATTCTGAGTCCGGGAATATCAGAAGTTGTGTTAGTAGCTTCGTCTTGAGCGTCTATGTTTCAAACTTTGTTCATAACGTTAAAAGTTCTTTGTGGTTATTACTGCCTGGGTTGTTATACAGATGATATTAGTAAGAACAAGTTACTGGTATTTGGATGTTCAATGAGCTGTTTGTGATATTTTGTAACGCGAATATCATGTCACTTTACAAAGCAAATAGCTAACGCAAAGTTACATAAAAAACAATTCCATATTTTTTTGTTTCTCATCTATATAATACATAATTAAAACACTCGCCATTATTCACTTAATTAAATGTCAAATACATTCTGAAATATATTGTAGGACAAGCTCTGAGTGTTCTGGCGTATGGACAAATAATAAAAAAAATACTCACTTTTTAACTTAACACCTTAGCGAATTTTTAACACTGAAAATCGTTCATGTTTATTAACTGCAGGTAGTGCTTCATATCTGAGTACCAAGGCATAACTTTGCGTGCTATATCTTGTTACCTAACGCAGAGAATGAATTTATCAAGGAGAAGGTGTCAGTGAGGGTGAATTTATAGCCCCCCGCTGAGGACGAAATGGATTAACATGACAGAAGGCGTGTGCGGGCAGCTGGACTATAAAAAAAAAAAAAGATAAATTCTGTACCGTCATGGGTCCGGTATATAATGCTATCCCTCACTACATTACGTTATAAAAGAATTTACTAACTACACGTGTTCCTTGAGTCAGTTTTAGGGAGATCATTATCCAGGTAAGACGGTGCCCAGGTACTCGGCACCTTCAGTAGACTATGTTACAGGTGTGTGTGTGTGAGACAGTGTATTCATAATCTTGTTGACTCATAATTGTAACCATCATCATATTAATCACTAATGACCATCATACTGGTAATTTATATGCTAGTAGACGAATTATCATACACTCAATTAATGTTACCAGTCATACAGGTGTTACGATATGTACACGTGAGTACATACGCCTTTTGGTAATTGTCATGAGTTTCGTTGAAGACTATGAGTGTGCGAATAAATTACTTTTATTTGTTATAATTAATAGACATGACATGAACCGGGGATAATAAACCTTTTGTTATCGATGAAGATTTGTATGGTGTTTTGAATGATTTATTTATAAGAGAAACCATTAGATATATTAATTATAAATATATAAGACTGTACCAGATTATTATTATTATTATTATTATTATTATTATTATTATTATTATTATTATTATTATTATTATTATTATTATTATTATTATTATTATTATTATTATTATTATTATTATTATTATTATTATTATTATTATTATTATTATTATTATTATTATTATTATTATTATTATTATTATTATTATTATTATTATTATTATTATTATTATTATTATTATTATTATTATTAATTATTATTATTATTATTATTATTGTTATTATTATTATTGTCATCATCATCATCATCATCATCTAAAAATGGCAACAATTGCCTTATATGTGATTAATGGCAGCAGTGGGGCGAAAACAAAAAATGGCAACAATTGCCTTATATGTGATTAATGGCAGCAGTGAGGCGAAAACAAAAAATGGCAACAATTGCTTTATATGTGAATAATGGCAGCAGAGGGACGAAAACAAAAAATGGCAACAATTGCCTTATATGTGATTAATGGCAGCAGTGGGACGAAAACAAAAATTGGCAGCAATTGCCTTGTATGTGATTAATGCCAGCAGTGGGACGAAAACAAAAAATGGCAACAATTGCCTTATATGTGATTAATGGCAGCAGTGGGGCGAAAACAAAAAATGGCAACAATTGCCTTATATGTGAATAATGGCAGCAGTGGGGCGAAATCAAAAAATGGCAACAATTGCCTTATATGTGATTAATGGCAGCAGTGGGGCGAAAACAAAAAATGGCAACAATTGCCTTATATGTGATTAATGGCAGCAGTGGCGCGAAAACAAAAAATGGCAACAATTGCCTTATATGTGATTAATGGCTGCAGTGGGGCGAAAACAAAAAATGGCAACAATTGCCTTATATGTGAATAATGGCAGCAGTGGGACGAAAACAAAAAATGGCAACAATTGCCTTCTATGTGATTAATGGCAGCAGTGGGACGAAAACAAAAAATGGCAACACTTGCCTTATATGTGATTAATGGCAGCAGTGGGACGAAAACAAAAAATGGCAACAATTGCCTTATATGTGATTAATGGCAGCAGTGGGGCGAAAACAAAAAATTGCAACAATTGCCTTATATGTGATTAATGGCAGCAGTGGGGCGAAAACAAAAAATGGCAACAATTGCCTTATATGTGAATAATGGCAGCAGTGGGGCGAAAACAAAAAATGGCAACAATTGCCTTATATGTGATTAGTGGCAGCAGTGGGACGAAAACAAAAAATGGCAACAATTGCCTTATATGTGATTAATGGCAGCAGTGGGACGAAAACAAAAAATGGCAACAATTGCCTTATATGTGATTAATGGCAGCAGTGGGACGAAAACAAAAAATGGCAACAATTGCCTTATATGTGATTAATGGCAGCAGTGGGACGAAAACAAAAAATGGCAACAATTGCCTTATATGTGATTAATGGCAGCAGTGGGACGAAAACAAAAAATGGCAACAATTGCCTTATATGTGATTAATGGCAGCAGTGGGACGAAAACAAAAAATGGCAACAATTGCCTTATATGTGATTAATGGCAGCAGTGGGACGAAAACAAAAAATGGCAACAATTGCCTTAAATGTGATTAATGGCAGCAGTGGGGCGAAAACAAAAAATGGCAACAATTGCCTTATATGTGATTAATGGCACCAGTGGGGCGAAAACAAAAAATGGCAACAATTGCCTTATATGTGATTAATGACAGCAGTGGGGCGAAAACAAAAAATGGCAACAATTGCCTTATATATGAATAATGGCAGCAGTGGGGCGAAAACAAAAAATGGCAACAATTGCCTTATATGTGAATAATGGCAGCAGTGGGACGAAAACAAAAAATGGCAACAATTGCCTTATATGTGATTAATGACAGCAGTGGGACGAAAACAAAAAATGGCAACAATTGCCTTATATGTGATTAATGGCAGCAGTGGGACGAAAACAAAAAATGGCAACAATTGCCTTATATGTGATTAATGGCAGCAGTGGGGCGAAAACAAAAAATGGCAACAATTGCCTTATATGTGATTAATGGCAGCAGTGGGACGAAAACAAAAAATGGCAACAATTGCCTTATATGTGAATAATGGCAGCAGAGGACAACATTACCCGCCACACACCCCAACCTTACACATTACCCACGGCACACACACACCCCAACACACCTTACATTACCCGCTGCACCCACCCCAGCACTACTTACATTACCACCGCACACACCCCAACACCTTACATTACCCATACACACCCAACACATACACATTACCCACGCACACACACCCCAACACACCTACACATTACCCACACACACACCCCAACACACATACATTACCACGCCGCACCCACACCCCAGCACTCATACACATTACAAGCCAGACTCACACCCCAACACATACACATACCCGCACACCCCAACACATTACATGCCGCACACACACCCCAACACACTACACATTACCCAGCACACACACCCCAACACACCACATTACCCACACACACACCCCAACACACCTTACACATACCCACACACTTACCCCCAACACACTAACACTTCCACGGCACCCACCCCAACACACCTTACACATTCCACGCACACACAACACACATTCCACAGCACACACACACCACTAACACATACATTACCCGGCACACCACACCCCAACACACCTTACACATTACCCACACACACACACTACACATACACACCCAACACACCTTACACATTACCCACGGCACACACACACCCCAACACACTAACACGTACCCACAGCACACCCACACCCCAACACACACACTAACACATACACACATTACCCACAGCACACACACACTAACACACCTAACACATTACCCACACCCACACCCCAACACATACACACTAACACACATACACATTCCACACACACACCCCAACACACCTTACATTACAGCACACACACACACCCCCAACACACTAACATTACCCGCCACACTAACACATACACATTACCCGACACACACACACCCCAACACACCTTCATTACCCACGCCACACACCCAACCACCTATTACCCACGCCACACACCCCAACACCTCCATCCGCACACACACTCCAACACACCATACACATCATCATCATCATCATAAACAAAAAAGTAGATCTTATTATCAATGTTTACTTTCCTCGTGTTAATATAGTTTTGCCTCATTATATATGTATGTATGTTACCCGATAGTGGTGGGAACTGGCTCTCCCTGCGTGTTTCCCTTCAGTAAACTACAATGAGATCTCTTAAGAGTGCGTGAGGCTTCGTTGTAACTTGTCCTTATCTTCTTAGCCTGGTAACTAAACTGTGTGTCTTGATCAAGGGATACAGTAACCACGAACATTAGTTAGGGAATGTTTGTTTATTTTACTGGTTCTACGACAGTTATTGAGCCGTGGTTAAGGATGTTTTTGTGTGTGTGTGTGTGTGTGTGTGTGTGTGTGTGTGTGTGTGTGTTGGTTATCTTATTAAAATCGAGTTGAATAAAAAAGTTTGATGTATAATATTGAAACTACTGGGTAAAATTTCTTTATGATATGTTTGTAAATATATCTGTTTTGGTCATGTTATGTGAGAGGTCAAGGGTCAAGTTTAAGTCAAATAACAGAAAATATGAAACCCAGCGACATCGAGTCTTGTCCAAATATTCCATAATCCATCCTGTAACAGACTGTAACATACTAAAATCATTAACTTTCTGTAGTTTAGTTTAAAACGAATACTTTAACTTATTTGACTTCCAATTTAAGAACACCAAATAACGATTACTGATAATTTGTAACTATTTTCTTCAGATATTTGCTTTATGAGTTAACGATACAGGTATAATCTAACCAACCATCACTGCTGTACACTGTCGACAATTAGAATGTTTTTGAATGTGGCTGCCAGAGTACCATTGTTCTCCCAGCCCGCTGCTCCTTCTTCCTGTGTGTGTGTGTATATATATATTATTTATGTCCGGGAAAACGTGAGCCTCGCCTAGCTGCTTGTATCCCTGGAAACCTCATTTGTTGTCCTGTTTATGTTGGAAAAAGAACAGAGAATCCCATTACCCTGAAAGCAGTGATGTGAGCGGTTACGTGTACTATAAACTTCCACAATGATTTCGTTTTATTTTTTTTTATTTTTGTGAGTTTAGAAAATTATAATTAAAACATTCATTACAAGGTTAATATAATACGCATCTTGTTTTCACCTCATAATGCATTTGTGTTTTAATGTGTAGTTGTCTGTATGATGGTATTTTATTTAAGTTTTAATTTTACTTTAATAATGTTTGGTGTTTGAGAGTAAATTATTATCAACTTTCAAGGAATAAATTCAGTTTAGTGTGTTTTTTTTTTCCTCTCTTCCTGCGCCATTTGTATTATTTGGCCTATGTTAACAAGTGAAGTCATGTACAAATACGCAACACGAGATGAAATCATTATAGGTTTTGCTTTCATCTTTGGTGACATCGAACAGGATAAACAGTGACTTAAATCTGGATGACTTCGGCAGCTTTACGTATTCTCAATATTCTTACTACTGTCAAGCGTTTCCCCCGACTAAGTAATGAATTTTCTACCTAAACAAAGGCTTTAACGTGAACACCAATCCCTTCAATACGATGCCATTCCTCTGAGTACAGTGGACCATTGAGTACGATATCTTAACTCCTTGAGTACGATATCTTCATCATTTTATATACGATGATTTTTTTTTTTTCATATGAGAATGATACTATTGCACTCAGTGGGGTTGAGACATCATGTTTAAGGAGTTATTGCATTTGTCAACGTTATAACCTTCACAACTAACATGGTTACTGCTACTTAGACCACATAAATCATAAATACCATTGTTATCAGCACTCACTAAAGCCACCACCAATACCTGCCCTCACCGACACCCTCCTAACGAGATGTAAGGAACTGACATTATACCACACACGTCAGTCTTGTTTATCACTGACCGTCACAACTTCTTAAATTAATTCACGTGTTTTATCTTCACTCTTGAACAAAGTATTTCTCACAAGTTTATGTCGACACAACTTCTTGCTTTTGATAACCACAAATGTCAGTCATATCTTGAGAAATGAGATTAAAATATTAAAGTAAGCACAGCAACACGTAAAATTAGTTGAGGGTGACTCTGATATATGAAAGTTGGGGACAAAAACAATACAATAAACTTTGCAAACTCTTGTAAGAGAAAATAGTTGTGAATAGTGGACAAGTTTACAGAAAAACAACATGAATGACTTTGCTTTAAATCTTACCAGAGCTTAACTGTGAGAAAAAACATATATTATTGACAAAATACAACAATACTATTATATTAATCTGAAAATAATATCTACCTAAACATATAAAAGGAAATATTACACAAGGTACCACAATATTACCTTTAAAAGAAAGAAAAATTGAGTGAGTTATTCTTCCTTCACAACACAGGGACAGAGGAGGAGGGTGAAAGGTTGGGATGAGCCTTCAACACCTCTAAGTCTCAGGGAAGTAGAGGAGACTGACCAGGTTAGCAGCACCTCGTCTCTATCATAGGGTCGTGGCTCGCATCATTGTTCCCACTTGACTTAACATGGTGAATTTACTTGACTATTATTTGCTTCTTAACGACGTGCAGACATGTTTATTGTGATGACCCGAGAGCAGGAGAGTCACAAGAACATAAGACTTAAGAGATCCTTGATGGTGTACCGTAAAACACACACACACACACACACACACCACCACTTTTACCAATAACCATCAATACCCAACCACCCACTACCATCACTACCAATACTACCACTATCCCTGCCACCATGCCCTTGTAGCGATTGCAACATACAACACATTGCAGATTAGCCTAAGCACTGACAGCAAAATACCCTAAGAGGACACCTGTCGGGAAAATCCCCAATTACGTGCTCCAGCGTCAGGTAATACACGGCATTATACACCAATTACCACTGTACCGATGTTGGCCAAATTGTAATTGTGGTTACTCCATGCACATACACACACTGCTGGTCTAATTGCTTTATTAATTATATGGTAAAAGTGGCATCAATTAGACGGTTTCTCAGGGAGTTTCGGGATTTCCTTCAATAATTGATCTTAATTTGTTATCTGCATGGCATTAGGTGTGTGTGTGTGTGTGTGTGTGAATACGTCCATTAGTTTCCTTCCACGACCTGCCTGGTTTATGAGGCAGCAATACAACTATTACTCTGTATTTTCCACATATTAATTACTTTTTATTCTCTCAACTGGCAGAACTCACATGTCACGCATTGCTGGGTGTTGTCTCGACGATGAAGTATGTCGCGAGGAGACAGCGTAAATATTACAGCGTCTTGCAGTTTTATAATGAAATATAGTTTACCTGCACTGCTGCATCCGGCTAGGTAGTTTCACCGCCCACAGGTGTTGTGTTTGAGTTCTCGTGTTCCTGCATCTGGCAATGTTCTCGTACACAGCTCCCCTGCCTCATCCTGCCTCCAGGAGTAGAGCGAAATGCCTGAGAAGGTAGAGGGAGGGAGGGTTGCTTTATTTGTCAGTTATATTCTTAGCTTGTTCGTCTGAGAAATATCTCAGGCATTTTTAATCTCGGATACTGAAATTTTGCCTCATAGTGACCAAATGCTTTGGCATTTTATTCTGACTCTGATTTTCTTCATGGTATGATGGACGTTCATGTCATAATGTTATTACTACGCTTCAACAACTACGGTCTTTAAGCGCACAACAAAGTTAGATACTTACACTAGTCCATCAACAATGATAAATTATGAGGGTAGAACTTTCCTGTAAGGGGCGGCGTGTATTGAACTTCACCAGGTTTGGATTATACTGTCCTCACTGTCACGGGTCACCAGCTCCCACAGTCGCCGTGGTCATATCTCAGTCGGGGAAGATTTTTGGTTCTTGCCTGGACCAGCCGGGGGTCCGTGGTCAATAGTAATACCAAGGTGCACAACCTTGGCTCCCATGTGATATGTGTGTAAAGTTTCACGTCTCTTACTGCTTCTGCTTTGGAGCTACGGCTGGAACACACAGACAGACAGACAGACAGAGAGACAGACATACAGACAGACAGAGAAGTCCTTTTATCATTATAGATTATTGTTATTGGTATTAATATTGTTATTATTATTATTATTATTATTATTATTATTATTATTATTATTATTATTATTATTATTATTATTATTATTATTATTATTATTATTATTATTATTATTATTATTATTATTATTATTATTATTATTATTATTATTATTATTATTATTATTATTATTATTATTATTATTATTATTATTATTATTATTATTATTATTATTATTATTATTATTATTATTATTATTATTATTATTATTATTATTATTATTATTATTATTATTATTATTATTATTATTATTATTATTATTATTATTATTATTATTATTATTATTATTATTATTATTATTATTATTATTATTATTATTATTATTATTATGAGTAGTAGTAAGTAGTAGTAGTTATATAGTAGTAGTACTATGGAAGTAGTAGTATAGAAGTAGTAGTACTAATAATCTAACATTCTTTTTGTGCTTGGACGACATCCTGATAGCGAACAAATGGGAACACAAAGATAATAGAGGTTAAGTGTAAGGAAGTGACGATTACATGAGATAATGTAATCTAATTTCGCATTTACTTCTGAACATTATTAACACTTATTAATTTCTGTACCTTAACCACAAACAAGCGATGACCATAAGAGAACTTAATATTTGTTTCAATTTTTTTTCCTTTATAAAATAATCCGAGTCTTTTTTATTTTGTAATTCTACCCTTAATTATAAAACATTATTATACAAAGAGGATTAAATAATTTTTAAACATTAATTTTTTTTCATAATAAGAAACGTATTTTTATTGTACTTTCTTATTTGCAGGTGAACGAAAGACACAGGAATAGTGTTTATAGGTGAGTGTTCTTCATAGATACACCCTGTATACATATTGGCCGGGGAGACTTTTGGACGTGTTCTCGACAGGAGATTGGCAGGCGTGCAATAACTGCTACACCAGTTGAGCACCACAGGTGATTTTGGCGTTCCATGACACTGGGATTTAAAGCAGCGTGATTGAGGATTGAGTCGAAAAGTGGCGTTTTACCCACTATATATAAAACACACACACACACACACACACACACACACACACACACACACACACACATGTATGGCGTGTGTGTACCTCTTGCCTTAATCAAGATTGTTTTCCTCCACGACAGATTGTGGGATGAAGGGATGAGTCAGGTGCCTTCTTCTTCTTCTTCCTCCTCCTCCTCCTCCTCCTCCTCCTCCTCCTCCTCCTCCTTGCTTCTCTTCCTCCTTCTTCTTATTCTAATAATCCCCCTCCTTTACCTTTTTCCCCTCTCCTGCCTTCTACTTATTATTCTCTCTCTCTCCTGTTTATTTAATTCTCCCTTCTTATTTCCTCTCCCTTATTTTCTCCGTCACTACTTCCCTCCTCCTTCTTTCCCCTTCTTCTCTTTCTACCACCAATCACACTCCTCCTCTTCCTTCCCACTTATCCTTCCTCTTTCCACTCATATCTGTTTCTCCTCATCTCCTCTTCTCTCTACTACTTCTACCCTTTCATTCCTCTTCCTTCTCCTCTCACCTAAACAAGAGGCTAGACAACATGTAAAACCTTAATGGGAGTCATGGTAAGGGGGGACGATTATGGTAGTGTAGGGTGAATTCATGGTAGAAATGAGCTCATGGGGGTTTAAGTTTGTATGGCAAATCATGGTAGCGGGAAGGAATTAATGGTTGTCGTAAACTAATAGAAAATTATTGTTTGGTTGATCATTATGGAAGGAAAAAAATCATGGAAAGGAAAACTATGGTAGTTGGTTAAGTTATTGTGAGTCTCATGGTTGTAGGATTTATGGTAGACTTATGTAGAGAAGATTAGGGTATTGGTAGGAAATTCATGGTAGGATAAGAGCTTAAAGGGGTCCTCATGTATGGTGGTGATTATGGTTAGTAGGAAAGTTCATGGTAAAAAGAAGGCGAATGGGGTTCTTCTTTTAGAGGGAATACCATGGCAGAAAGGAGAGCATGGTAGTGTGAATGAATAATGGTTCTAGGAGCATAATGGTTTTTAAGGAGTATATAGAAAAATAAATAAGATTCTCTCTCTCTCTTAAGAATCACCTCTGGCCCTCAGGAACCACCTCTGGCCCTTAGCAACTGTCCCAGAGCCCTTAGAAACAGCTCCTGGCCCTTAGTAACCACGTCACAGCCCTTAAAAAGAGCCCCTTACCCTTAGTAACCACCCCAGAACCCCCTAGGAACCTCCCTACAGAAACAGACTTAAAAGGTTCCAACAGAAACTTCCGGAATTAGTTTCTGTGAATCCCAGTTTATCACGTCATATTGGCAGCCTGTGACAAGATGCCAATAAGTGCGACACGACCTGATTATTTTTCTATTCTTGCATTCCCGAAGGCAATCGTTCTTTATTTCTGTGTATTATTTTTTCTCTTATTCCGCCTCTACACACACACACACACACACACACACACACACACATACACACACACACACACACTACTAGCTTCAAGGGTTATTACGTCTCCCGTCCCACACACACACACACGCACACACTACTAGCTCCAAGGGTTATTACGTCTCCCGTCCCTCACAGCGCTGTAATTTTTTTCTTGATCGAGAGAAAGATTTTGTCCCTTATCACAACACCTTCATGATGTAGCTAAGGAGATGTTAAGAGGTAAATGACACGAACTGAGATGATTTTAAGTCATTTAGTCTCCATTCAGCTACTTCCCCCTCACCCCGATCAGACATACGACCTCACATAAACAACAAGACCCACTCCTGTCAGATCTTGTCTCTCTCTCGTGCAGCCCTGAGTAAAATGTAAGGCTCAACATCTCTCTCTCTCTCTCTCTCTCTCTCTCAACAGGAGGACCTCGACCCCGGAGTATAGGAAAGCCATTACCCAGGTCTGGTCATGTCGGGAATGGTGCCACAATTTCCTCGGTCCGTCAGTGCGACAGTCCTGGCCAGTTTTATGGTCATTGGTCGCTACTTTGAAGTGCTTTCCTAACAATATTTTCACCGAGGCGGAGGTCGTTTGTAAAGGTCGTTCCATCTTGAATTAGGAGTAGTAAGTGTGTGTGGTGATCCTTGGAAGGTGGTGGGTGACAAATGACTTGGGTCCTATGGCGGGAAGTCTTACGGGAGTTAGTATATAAATATATCGATTTAGGTGGACTCACTTTGTGGTATCTTTTAGGGGATTAGATAGAATAATAATTGTTTCCTTATGTGATAGTGATTAGACAGAATCACTTTACGACATCCTTCTTGTTATCTTGTTATATGGAGATTGATGGAGAAAAAACAAACATTATCCTTGTATGACATTAAAGGGATCACATTAAAATACCCTTCCAGTGACGTATATTGGATTTAATCTGTGTGTCATATCCTTCCAGTGAGAACGATTGGATGGTAACACTCTATCAAAAATTTCCTGTAATTGGGTGAGTTAACTAAGATATTCTTTAAGGGGGACATATTGGTTGTGAGTCATATTTTATTAGATAACAGATATTGGAAGGACTCGTTTTACCTCCTCCTCCTCACATGGCTAGACTGTCGTGAGGATTAACATAGACGAATAAAAAGAAACCTGGACCTTGGGTTGAAATTTATCACAGAAAAAGGGACCATGTTGTTGGGGTCTCCACCTCTTCAGGATTTCGAAGGCGACGACGAATTTAGTCCCAGGGTCGTTCTGAAGGAGGCGCTGAAGGGGATGATCCTGAACGAGAAGATCCTCCTCTTTCTCTTCCTACTCTTACTTCAACCCGGAGGAAGATTTTTAGAAGCAAGGATAATCCGTCCCCTGAGTTCCTCTTCTGCCTTAAGTTATAGTCTCTCTCGTTATGCGGTTTGAAAAATATATATGCAAATTTAATTTCACTCGGCAAGTGCAAAAATAGTTTCATATTTTACGCTGCGTGTTGACTTTATTGCTTAATTTTGCATAGCTCGTTGTATCTTATTTTTCAGCACAGGCAAATGGCTTTACGATGCACTAGATTTACAACACGAAGACTTCAGAATTTATGTAGTGTAAATTTTGATGTTGCGGCGAAGACGAAGACTTTATCACGCATGACAGAAGGTTTGTTTCCCTGTCCCTCCTTCCCTAGATTGTCAGGTCGCTGGGTTAGGTTAGGTCATTACTCTTCATAAATATCAACTCTAACGCGCATGGGTGATGGCTCCACACTGTACTGTATAGTGTTGGGTATTTTAACTGAGGTGTTTGAAGATGATGTAAGGCTGGTCTGATGCGGAGCTATGTTGTCATCGTTTCCCATTGATACACATGTCCACAACACGTTATATGGAGTGTGTGTGTGTGTGTGTGTATGAGTGTGTGTTTGTGTGTGTGTGTGTGTGTGTGTGTGTGTGTGTGTGTGTGTAATATTGACGTTCTTATAGTCATGCTTCAGATTCATAAGTGAAAACACAAAAATAACTTCCTAATATGACACCAAACGTAACCACACACAGACTATCACACTTTAGCACCAGTTGGCATAGAAAAAAACTAATACTGTATACGAATCTTTAATACAATTGTAAATACGAATAACACAGGGAATACCGTGGGGAGTGGGGAAGGGGTATTTACCTCTTACGAACATTTATAAACATGTCAACACAATCAGCCTCTCTGTCACTACTATACACATAAAAAACACTAGGGAATGAGTTTCTTTCTGGTGTTTACTGCAGACAAAATATTCATCATCTGTGGCTTTGATATATTTATTGCTCTGTGTGTGTGTGTGTGTGTGTGTGTGTGTGTGTGTATGTGTGTGTGTGTGTGTATGTGTGTGTGTGTGTGTGTGTGGTTTTTCCTCTTGGTTGTAAATTTTCAGACGGTAACGAATGTACAGTGTGAGACAAGTACGGTGTGGTGGTGAGTATAGTTATGGGGAGGGTAGAGAGAGGGATGGGAGAGGGAGGAGGGAGAGGGTGGGTGAAAAGAGGGAAGAGAAAGGGATATATATATATTTTTTTTTATGGGATTAGTCGACCATATATATAAATACACGCTTGAGTTCTTATGTGTTTTATGTACGCCTTTACACATATACAGTACATATTTGTATACGTGTGTGCTGGGTTACTATATAGCCTTTATAATATGATATACACACCGTAGGGACAGGGGTCGCCACACTGTTCAATATGTTTAATGGTTTTATTGAAGCAGGGGAGTAGCCTAGGGACCTCACTCAGCTCATATTTCTCATCCCTGTGGCTTCTGTGTCCCTGTATTAATCTGTAGCAAGACAAGTAGCAAGACAACCCCGGATGAGCTAGGTGTATAAGTCTAATTTTTCAGGTTTTCTTCTTTGGATGAGTTTTGTCGACAAGTTACTCATTGGTAAAGTGTCATGATGTAACACCTAGTTGTCCTTCCTAATATACTGTGAGTTACGTTTCTTTTGACCAGCCCTGAATACACGTGAACTGTTTACACCAACACCAGGGGCTATAATGGGGCAGCCAATTTAAGGCGTTTTTATGTTCCTGCAGACATTAACTAATTGAGAATGATGAATGTCACTCCGAATAAACGTTTGTGGACGTGTCTGGGACCCCTCCTCCTCCTCCTCTCTAAGACACGCGAGTGATTACACAAGAACGGAAGTAACAATAAACTCATTTCTTGCCTTAGTTATCGTCTACACTATCTAACGCAACACACGCGATGATAATAAGCAGGAAATGTGTCTTGACCTCCCCATGCTCCCTCTCCGCACCTACAACCTGTTCTGTTACCCTACATTCATGCTACCAACGCTCGGCATATCCTCCTCATGCCAATGCTCGTTAGAATGCATTAAATAAGCTTGTAGAAAAAAAATCCAGGTTAGATCTGACATAAGCGGATTAGCTGGTGGTGGAAAAAAAAAACTCGGTGGGGAGGGGAGAGAGAGGGTGTGTCCTCTCTACAACACCAAAGTTAAATCTAATTGGTTCTCAGGTTGGACCAAAAAATAGAGAAAGAATACGATAGAGGTGGAAGTCCGCTGAAGCATTAGAGAACTTAAGAGTTAAGCACTTAAGTTGGAATCATGTGAAGACTACTTGCGTGCGTGTGTGTGTGTGTGTGTGTGTGTGTGTGTGTGTGTGTGTGTGTGTGTAATACTCATTTTGTTCTGTGATATTCATTGTCTACGCTTAATGCTCCTTCCCTCAGTATTAAAACAACAAATACCCTGTAGTATAATCAAGGTATTTATAAATTACTAAACATGACCAATGTCAGCTTAATGAGGGATAAATTGTTAACAAGAAAAATTAAAGGTTAAAAAAAACCCCACCAACACTACCTGCTCTGCTGTTTCTACCTGTTCTGTTTCTACCTGTTCTTCTGTTTTTACCTGTTCTGTTTTTACCTGTTCTGTTTCTACCTACGTCTAATTACGATTTTTGGCAGATGTTCCTGTCAGTCAATCGTCCTCGTCTGGATGAACGAGCTGTCTAAAGAGTTACTCGCGGTTTTCCTCCTCATGCCACCCTGGCCGTCTCGTCTGTCTTTAAGCGAGTAGTAAGTACTTTAACTCGTTGTCTGCCGCATCCTCCTGTAGCTCAATGTCTGCCGTAACACCCCCTCTTCCCTCCCACACCAGGAAGTTCCCCTACCTAGTGTACCAGCATCCTAGGCTTTCAGTTTTCCCCCGTAACCTGATTCTCTCTCTCTCTCTCTCTCCACGGTGGCGTTGCTGTGGGTAAACCTGTTATCCTGGGAGTTGTAGCCCTTCGTTACTATCCCATCACAGGTTTGCATCAGCTCGGCGACCCTCCTCTCTCTCGCTCTCTCTTACTTGTTTCTATGTCCCTCCTATTTCTGTCTGTCTCTTACAGTATGTTCCTTTTAATTAAGGTGTCATTCAGGTGTTGACGCCCCCTGGTACTCTTTCATCTGACGATAGTAGTAGGTAGTCGACAGCTATCAAACAGGGAGGTACACATTGGAAGCATAATGTATTGTCTAATGGTTAACCCTGCTATCATATGGCATCACAATAATTGTGACCAAGTCCCAGGTTGATGATCTGACTTTCTGCCTCATTTACACACAATTGCAGGGTCTCAATTATTTCTCTTACTTTGCCAAAATAGCATATGTATATCTTTTCTCACTTTTGATCTTTTTTTTTCATTTTTATATTTGTTTATTTGAAGGACTTGACTCGTTACAATAGTGAAGGTGACAATTTCTTCAACTCTTGTCATGACTGTCGATGACCATTTCCCATTTGAGTTAGTCAACTCTACGAATGCCCTTCTTTCCTGATTAACTTGCTGAATTATTAACTGACTGACTGACTGATAAACTGAGCAAGATAGATAAATATCCCCCCCGTGTTCCCTGCCTACTCACATCACTCCCACCTTCACTGACTTTACTGATGACTAATTCCCCACCGCTCTTGCTTTTATAACAAGGTGAAGCCAACTGACTGAACAACGGATGGGGAAGCAACACCCACTACTCTTCAAGACACTAGTACCCCGTGTTAACTAACTAGTAAATAACACACAAGGTATAATACGAATCTTCAACCCAATTCTTCTATATTTCCAGTAAAATTTGACCAACAATTAATGTATATATTCCTACCTATATCATGGTGGTCATATAATAAAGATATATTTTGGAAGCACATATATTGTCTACTATTATTATACACATTTGTGATGAAGGAAAGTCCATTTCTTTTCCCCACTTTTTTATAGTTTTGTTAAAAATTCAGCGAACATAAAATACTGGAGACTAATGTACATGACTATATAACTACATATTGTAAGTTATGTTATGAGCGTTTTATTTGAGTGTGTGTGTATATATTATGAGTACTAGCATGTATAATGTGTGTCGGTATGTATATAATGTTATGTGTGTATTCATATAGAAGAGAAAATAATATATATCTAGTCTATGGTATTGTATGTGTGTGTGTATTAACAGAATATTAATAATATATGTATAACTTATGTAACTGTATATATATATGTATGCATTAAGAAACAGATAAATAATACATGTATAGTATATATAATTTTATGCCTGTGGGGTAATATAGAGACGAGAAATAATAGACAAGGAACATACGTAATAAAAGTGACATTAAGTACCGTCATATGGCAAGATAAACACAGAGGTGGGAGGGGGCGGTCGAAGGCAAGACAGGAAGACGCTCCGTATAGTGACAAATGATATCATGTAATATTAACGAGGCTGCGGCACGAGACCTTATTAGCCAGCAAAGGGCGGTAATGAATAATAATTACCTTGTAACACGAGCGATATAATGTGAAGGTTAAGTGGTGGTGAGGGTAGTGTCTTTGTTGAGTGAGAGGGTAGTTATTTTTCACAGAGAGAGAGAGGAGGGTGCTAAAGGAGTTCATAACAAGCTCCTGCCTTTTGTCTCTTGTGGTGCTGCAGACATCAAAGCGGTGCCCTGTTTCCCTCCTCCATATATATTGTAACATATAAAACTGAACTTCAATAACAACCTTTATTTTCTTTTAAAAAATATTGCTTTAAAAAAAATAAAAAATTATGACATCGCCCTCAAGAAAAAGTAAATTTGTTAGTTTTCCTCAATAATTTTCTCGTAAATCGGATAGATTATTAACATTTATCCGGTATGTAAATGAGTATTGACGCAACACAGACTCTAGCTGATGTGATTGCTTCTATCATTGTTGATGTGATAGGCTAGAATAATACACGAGATAGAAGAGATGAGGGAGCGAGTGGGGGTGGTATAGGGACGGACGTGTAGGGGGACCATAGTGTTTACCTCACAGTAGTATCACAATGTTATGGTGAATAGGATGACACTTACACGTGATGGTTTTAACTACTTGGATACATTATTATCCTGTAGGAAGGATTAAGTCATCATTTCCAAAAAAGTAAAACCAGTAGTCAAAGGATGGGTCGAACAGGTGATGGAGGTCCTTCAGGCTGATCCCACACATACAATTCAGGCACCAAAACGCATTTCTCTATTCATTTACAGCTTTATCTATCGAACAAATATACTTCTGTATATACACTGGGGGTTGGAATATCCCAAAAGCCAGCACAAGTAAATATGGTCACCAGATTCATAGCCAGACCTTATTTGGCGTGCCCACTGTACACCCGCTGATAATGCAAATATATACCACAATATATTTTTCCCCTTAAATGAATATCATATAGAGTGGAAGGTTCATGTAGTGGAATAACACAAACGAATGGGAGGCAACTCAGTCGCTGCTGCTGGAGGTATGTAATATTCATTTGACTGTAAATGGAACCGAGAGGAATGTGTGTGTGTGTGTGTGTGTCTCTCCTCACATTAACTGATAACATATGTAGTCTGCCGTAAATGCTCTCCAGTATATATTCTCCAGAAAATTCCCCTGTTGTTTATTAGTTTCCCTGACTTGGAATGTCTACCTGACTTGGAATATAGAGGTATACCTTATATAGGGATGTTTTCTATGATGTTTAAGGCTATATTAGACGATACATATTGCTTCTAATATATCCTCTGCATTTACTCTTTTGTTTCGTTATTAAATAAACTATAACGGAGTAAATCTATTTATTTTTCTATAATATATACCAGTCTTTTGCCTTAGGTGTTGGTAGTGAAATTTGGGTGGTAATGTCCGTAGACTTATTACCGTTATTGTCTTTCTCTGGGGAAGGAGGAGCACAGTGTATGCTCTCATATATAGTGTGTGTTAGGTGTGTACAGGAGACGCTTATAGTGTGTATGTGTGTACAGGGGAAGTTTATAGTGTGTCTTAGGTGTGTACAGGAGATGTTATAGTGTGCATGTGTGTACAGGAGACGTTTATAGTGTGTATGTGGGTACAGAAGATATTTATAGTGTGAATGTGTGTACAGGAGATGGTCTAGGTTGTGTATGTGTGTACAGGAGATGGTCTAGGTTGTGTATGTGTGTACAGGAGATGGTCTAGGTTGTGTATGTGTGTACAGGAGATGATCTAGGTTGTGTATGTGTGTACAGGAGATGGTCTAGGTTGTGTATGTGTGTACAGGAGATGGTCTAGGTTGTGTATGTGTGTACAGGTATTAATAGTGTGTCTCATGTGTGTACAGGAGACGTTAATAGCGTGTGTGTGTGAGTACAGGAGATGTTGACTTCGGTTTACAAACATATATCTTATTGACAAGATATTTGTTTTAATATTTTTTCTTAGTCTTTCATAAACGTCTGTTTAAGGTAATGAAGGAAACAATGAAACAAGTTCAGGTTTATTGTAAAAATATTTTCACAAATGTATCGAGATGTACAAAACTCCATAATTATAATCCTCTAGTTCTGTTTACACCATCTCATCCCTATTTTATATATGCTACCAATTTTTTTCTTTAATATCACAAAGTGAGTTTTCTCTCTTTCTCTCTCTCTCTCTCTAGTCTGAGTTCATAAGGTAGATGCAGTGTAGCGGTGAACTGATTTGTCTCAAACATATATACAATAATGAAACACTTACAAACAATGAGTAGACTTCCAAAGCTTTACAATAGTATTAACAGTTTGTAATGCACCAATGGGGCAAAGACTAAAAAGTGATTTGCTTTTTTTTATATAACATTTCCATTAAGCTGGCAAGAATGTGACTATGAAATCCTGGCTACTGAATATTTTACATACTCACACTGAAGGGGCTCAAGTGATGATGATGGTGATGATGATGATGATTGATGGTGATGATGATGATGAGCAGTATGGCGCTGAGGTGATTCAAGTATGTGTATTATCAACACTGGGGAAACATTGAATGTCTCATCTCTTCAATACGATCTTCTGTTACCACACCAACAGCACAATAGAAGTTACCTTACAAAAAACGACTTGCTCTTATGATCAATCGTACCACATGTCATTCACCTGTTCTAAAAAATATCCACGTCAGAGCTTGCTTGATCAGGTGTGTGTGTGTGTGTGTGTGTGTGTGTGTGTGTGTGTGTGTGTGTGTGTGTGTGTGTGTGTGTGTGTGTGTGTGTGTGTGTGTGTGTGTGTGTGTGTGTGTGTGTGTGTGTGTGTGTGTGTGTGTGTGTGTGTGTGTGTGTGTGTGTGTGTGTGTGTGTGTGTGTGTGTGTGTGTGTGTGTGTGTGCGCGCTCCACCAAAATGTTCCCTCTTTTTCCAGGACAAATATTTCCTTGTAGTTGATACATCTTCATACACACAAAAATCATATAGTACAGATAACCTTTGGCGTCAGGACACTAATTACTCTTTACCTGGAGAAGATAAGACCTGTGTTAATGTAATGAAATTGGAGAAGCTTATCACACACTCACACACACACACACACACCTGGTGCTGGTAACTGGTGGGCTGATTAACACACACTTAACAGCTGGTGGTGTTGATTCTGACAGGTGGTGATGGTAATAGCTGGCAATCATATTAGCACTCTTAAAAACACCTGGTGACGACAGCTGGCCTGACACACACTGACAGCTGTTGATAGTGACAGTTGGTAGTCACACTAACACACACTGGCAGCGGGTAATGATAGCTGTCTTGGCCGTGCTGACACACCGACGGAGGGACACCCAGCATTAGTGAATTAATGAAAGAAATATGGGAAATAATGAAATGATACTAAACGTGACTCTAATGGAATTGGTGAGGAATTACGTGAAAACAAAATATAACGAAAAAACAAAAAAAAAACAGAGATAAAGTGAATAAAAGATGAATGTAGATATACGTAGATTATAACATTTATAGAACAGAGGCGATCGATGTGTAGGTCGTAATAGAGTGTGTGTGTGTGTGTGTGTGTATGTGTGTGTGTGTGTGTGTGTGTGTGTCATATTGTTATAGGAAAAGGGGGGTGGTCTAGGGGATGGAATGAGGGGTTCTTATACAATGATGTATGGTAAGTACAAAATAACAATGATCACAGGAAGACAATCCAGAGTGATGAATGATACTCCTGTTGTATGATCTCTCTCTCTCTCTCTCTCTCTCTCTCTCTCTCTCTCTCTCTCTCTCTCTCTCTCTCTCTCTCTCTCTCTCTCTCTCTCTCTCTCTCATTTAACTCTCAGACACAAACCTATGAAATAAACAGTATTGTATATTATCTGTAAGAGAAGGTCACAAACACAAACCTCCTTTACATAATCAAGTCAAACAAGATAGAAGTCACTGGGGTGTTCCCTGTACTTGACGTTACCAGTGGTAACCAGGAGGAACACAGGGGGTAATGCGTAGTAGTTTACATATCAACAAATACAGCTCAGTCTCTTATATCAACGACAGATCGACGATATATAAACACGGAGTCCCTGTACAGACTTGCTTTATGCTGTCATAACACTGATTAAAAAAAATAGTTTATAGTACAATATGACAACTGAGTGTGTCAATCTCATGAGAGGGTTAGCGTTCAATCTCTTCACACTACAGCACAGGCTCACGACACTCACACGGTACTCTCAATTTTGCTTTGACACGTTATGTAATTAAGCAAATAATCGATGACCTTAGATAGAGAGACAAGTTTTCTACAGAGACCTGTAACACGTCTTCTTGATGCCACTGTGAGAATTTGAATTGTATTTATGTTTTCTGATTATATACAAAAGCATTCGTATCATTTATACCACATTGGCCTTAGTCTTCTATTCAAGTATACTGTAAATAGTGGAGGTTGAGCTATGTGCCAGAAACGTGTGTGTGTGTGTGTGTGTGTGTGTGTGTGTGTGTGTGTGTGTGTGTGTGTGTGTGTGTGTGTGTGTGTGTGTGTGTGTGTGTGTGTGTGTGTGTGTGTGTGTGTGTGTGTGTGTGTGTGTGTGTGTGTGTGTGTGTGTGTGTGTGTGTGTGTGTGTGTGTGTGTGTGTGTGTGTGTGTGTGTGTGTGTGTGTGTGTGTGTGTGTGTGTGTGTGTGTGTGTGTGTGTGTGAACCTGTCTACATGCACACATCATATAACACTTCAGTCTGACGAACATACAAGCTACAATGTCATGTTCATTCTAAAAGACATCATGTAACATATGGCCAATTTGTGTACAAAAAAAAACTCAAAACAGCCTCTACTTAGGAGCGACCGACTAACTACACAGATTATCTATAGTACAAAAGTCTAGCGGCTCCTGATACACACAAATAAAGCAAGTCGTTAACTGTCCCATTACTGATATGTTTACACGTGGAATAAGAGAGAACAGCAGTAAACAATGTGGATGAATTTTCTTACAAAAAACACATATTTCAAGTATTATAAGGGTACAAGATAACATGCCAAGAGTTTCTCAGTATAAAAATCTGTTGGTAAATATTGTTTTTTTTTTTCTTCGTTCATTTATGTCGTAATTTAGTCGTGTGTCTTGTAAAAATATTGTTTATTGTCGGTGACTTAACAGTTACCACTCCTGCAAAATTTATTGAGATTTTTCTGTATTATTTTCGTGAATTAGTTTCATAATGAAACTCAAAACACAATTAAATAACACGTTAAATTTCGCGTAATGTTAGTAGTTTCTCCTTGCTATAAAATATTTTAGTTACACTTTCCAGATGATTGTAATAATTTAGTAGCAATTACAACGACGTTTTTCTTTCCTCCCACAAAATATTTTTTCAAATCCACGACTACAACTATGTGGTACTGTGAGCTTGTGACTAGCTAATCACTTCACACACCTCACCAGAACGAGTTTCTTCAATGGCACGTAAGATTACAAGTTTTTTTTATAAACCAACAATCAGTTCCACAGTATACGACATAAAATAATGTTACTGTGGATGGAGGAGAGTGAGTGTCACACCTTCTGCACCGACTCTTCTTCTTCAGTAGCACTATACAGCCAGGGTGGTGTGTTGGAGGGAGAGCACATCCTCACGACACGACTCTGCTGTAAAAAAAAAACACACACACAAAAAAATCACCGCATCAACCACGCACATGCTGACGACACCCACCACGTCTGTTTAGTACTTGTTGGCTGCGAGTACCAGAGTTAACACCTTCATTGTCCTGAACTGTGTCTGGTGGTAAGCGAAGAGAGTCCATTATTACCAGTAAATCTTGTATGTCTCTGTTTTGTTTCCGGCTACAAGTTATAATGTCTTTTCACTTCATTAATTACATAAAAATATCTAATTTGGGTACTTCACTGGGCTAAAGACTTATTAAACTCTCATCACGTGGAAGCAAAATATTGGCTGGTATCGTTGTGTTCGTTCAGTTGCTGCTAAAATGATGATGGAATAACTGGCGTGGAATACGTACTCTCAGTCAGACACTTCCAGATATAATATACACTTCCCTGAGTCATGCATCCCCTCTTTTTGCACACGGTTTTTTCTGTTATAAACGAAATATATTAATATACCAATTGACAGCGTCGTCCGTAGCACAAGTAAAGACGGTGGCTGGGTAGTCCTTGGCTGCCACCTGAGCGTTATGAAGTGCTGAACATAACCCAGTGGTGTTGCACAGCTGGTGGTGGCGGTGTGTGTGTGTGTGTGTGTGTGTTGTCATCTTACTACTAATATGGCAGCGCTGGGCCAAAATGACTGGCTGTCTTGGTGGCTCGCGAACACGGAATGTGGGCAGGGGGGGGGGGCAGAGAAAACTCGCTTTGGGGGTGATTAGACGGCACTCTCTTGGTGGCTGGTGGCTAGGAAGGTGCCTACAGCTCGCGGATGAGGGGGTCCTCCTTCCCGTAGCCTCTCTCCTCCCCGGCGCAGCGTCCCGTATACACTAACACTTTCATCTCGGCCCATCGACGGCGCCTGGGAGGGATGGTGACCCCGGACAGGATGCAGCACGCCCGCCAGGTCATGCAGGGAAGTGGTGGTGGTCATGCAGCCATCGATCATATCATGACCCATATCCCTGGGGTCTATCATGACCTGTTGCATGTGGGTGGGGTGGGCGGGGTGGGCGGGGTGGGCGGAATGGGAGGGGTGGGCAGGGTAGGCGTGGTAAGGGTGTGGGGCGAGGCTCGTGTACACTACAGGTTCTTCACGACGTCTGATGGTAGAACTGAGCGGGCCGCCAGACATCACCTCAACGTACTCCACGTCCACTCCCTGAAACACCAACACATATATATTACTGTTCAACATACACTCGTCTATGGTGTTCCTAAGACACTTTTTAACTACTTTATTCTACTTATTTCCATATTTGATCTATGCTTTTAGTGAGTTATCAAATTATCAGAATTTAAACTTTTTGAAGACAGACCCATAATCTGCACGTCAAGGAATACCTATACTGATATCTTGAGCAAAATTAATTAGTCAGCCCCCCAAAAAAACTGCAAGGTATCAACAGACCTCCATTAAATGTTCACATAAGTGTATACAACCACAAGATACCCTGCGAAATGTTATCTATTCACAGTATTGATCCTATAAACATTGTTATGCTCTTAATGTAAGCAATGTAACATTATACCGTACGCGCCTGGAGACATTCATCACATACACCCGTTCATGGTATATGTTAAGTCCGCCTCAACTTCTAGTTTTACGGGATTATTGAATATTGGCAGCAGAACGAAAGTCAGGATCAAACAACCGTTCTAGCAGAGCCTATTACGCATCTCTTTGTTGTAATCCCTTTGATAATAATCATGGCCGACTTAGTAAAGCAGATTATCCCTTTCTTGTATGGAGCAAATCACCAGCTGGAGCTTCATTAACTCGGATCATAAGACTTTATGGACCCCGTCAATCATGCTTCTTTTACCAGCCTGACCTCATTATATAAATGCACGGATGAGAGGGGACACGTGTGCTTATATATTTCATAAATATTATAATGGAACGAAAGCCATAAGGTGATCTTATGCAGACACAGAGAGATTATAGAACGAACTGATCTCGTGTAAGACAAACTCCTTCTGAATAAATACATTGAAGTCTTTATCTTATACCATAGGAGACAACATAACTCCGAGCCAACCCCATCCTAATCTAGTTATTCTTAAGCATTCTGTCAACACAAACTTCTCAAACACCTGGCCAAGATGGATGTGCAGAGTGGGCAGAATGGGGCTTGTCATCTCGGAATGGTTTCAGATTCTTCGTTCATTTTTCAGATTGTTTAGTACTAAAAGCGTTCGAAGAGTTTTGGGTGAATGTACATATTAAAGAAACAAAAAAAAAAGTGCCTTCATGGAGGAGTTCTACCTTAGGGGATGGGACTAACTCCGAAAAACTCAACTTTTGAAATCTACACCAACAAACAAACAGACGCTGTGTTTTATATATTACATTTTCTGATGATCTTTACAAAATGTGTATTACAAAGACAACGCTCACTAGGTATAAACTAATCGCGTGCTGTACATGACCCACCCTTAAATAACAACTAAACCCAAGTGTAGGAATCTTGGCCACAATTACGTGTACATAACAGGGTTAGGGTGAGTTATAACAGCAGTATATGTATGTTAGATCGAAATGAATACTATGTTTATTACAGGTAAACTTGTTCACGAGGTTTGTTAATAACCCTAGACGTTGTTAATATTACATGGACTCTTTTATTATAACTTGGAGCATGAAGTACGGGCGTGATTTTTACTTAAAATTTCGAGGATATTATTATTTTCATGTATATGCGTGAAGGTGATTACAAGGAACATTAATTTTTAGTGAAGGATGTAAGAGCATAGTTAGAATTCTGGCAGTCTAAATATTCAATTAATATCATATGCTACACTTCATAACTATTACGGATGACGTCTTAGATATAGGAAATAGCCTTATTTAATGTTTAACTGTTCTTCCTCCTTTCACGACATTATTTTGCTCCAAACAATTAGGGAGGATAAGGCTCTCTACCTTTGTATCATGCTGTACACGACCATGTGTGTGTTAAGTGAGTGAACCGTTATTAGCAGGGAGAAGTGTTTGGTGTAACACTCACCTTGTGATGGTCCGGCAGCGTGGTGGTCACCCCCGACACGCTGTTCCCCTGAAGGATCGCCACCGCCTCCACACACCTCGGCGTCCCTAGACCTAGAGTCTCCTCCAACTCCTCGTCCTCCTCGCCTTCAGGAGAGAAACAAAAATTATATTAGTGACAGATCGTGTGGAGTGTGTTTCGTTGGGGCAAGTTATCAAGTTTATTAAAATGTTAGACTGAATCTCATATATATAAATATATATATATATATATATATATATATATATATATATATATATATATATATATATATATATATATATATATATATATATATATATATATCCACAACTTGTATGTGATGACATAAATAAACAAACGCTAACTGTAAATGGACTTTTGTTCTCCTGTATTGGTAAATATTGTATTGTTTTGTTGGTAAAGGGAAAAAACGACACATCATTTTGTTATAATTTTATACTTTATAGTGGAAGATAAACCCTCAATGGCCGGAGCTGGAGTGTTATTCACACAGCAATAAATAACTATTCTTTTGTGGAAACTAAATGCTTGAATTTTTTATTTCCAAAATAGAACTCGTATTATGATTTGAGTCAACGTTTTCAGTGAATACGTTAAGTTTAATTTCGGTATTTGTATATTCATACGTAAAACAGTCTACTATTTTAGTCAAACCTCAGATTACAAAAAATAATTTTAACATATACAGTAGACATTTTTGATCAGGGTACAGCGGCAAACTGACTATAGCGATCGCCACCTGTCACACGTGTTCGGTAATCTGCCCCCCGGGCACCCCTAGTCCACCCAGCTGCGTATCGGTACCTGACTTTACAGTTAAGGAAGTAAAGGCAGTTGAGTACAGTGCCTCCATTTTCTTTTTCGGAATGGTGCATAGCCTCGGTAAATATAGCTTGGCATCACTGTAAACACACTCTGACAACATTGTAAACACTGGCAAATACTGCCTAATATTAGTGTAAAAATAAGCTAACAACGGTGTAAACACTAGGCAGCTCCATAGTAAACAGAGGCTAGCTACAGTGTGAATATTACCTAGCTCCACTGTAAACACAGCCTAGCAACACTGTAAACATTATCTAACAACAGCGCAAGCAGGGCGGCCACCCAACAATGTTAAAAATATCTATGAGTTTGTGTTTGTGTGTGTGTGTGTGTGTGTTTCTGTACATGCAGATGTAAATAAACAGTCACCATACATCTATATCATGATAACAACAAGTGCCAAACAGGTTTTTCCTACCAAGTACGTCTGCCAATAAGTATCACACAACTAATAATTAATTACATATAAGAGTAAATCATCCCAGATAAAAATACTTGACAAGATCTAAAATATGGTTTTTTTTCTTCTAAACTATTCAGTAGTTGTACAGTGTTTCAGGAATTATGCTCATTGAACTGTTTAGTGTCAGTCTCTCATAATGCCTGACAATGAATAAGTTTTAAATAACACGACCAATAGCCTGAGTCTCTTTTTCTCTCCTCCGTGTCCTAGAATATTGCTCCTGAACGTCAACAATCACCTAAGTTCTTAAAAAATTAAAAAAAAACAATAACAAATAAGAAGATTCAAAGGTTAATATGAGTAAATTTTTAAACCACAGGAATAACTTGTGTCTGTGTTTGGTGTTGTGATCTACATTTAAAGTAAGATAATACTGTATAACATCCCTGCAAGATGAGGTGGGAAAGTTAGGTTACGTAAATTATCAGATAAAGTTGAAGCTTCCGTCAACAGTGAGCCCCTCAAGGGATTCACCATTACCAAGTATGTCCACAATTAAGCTTTTCATACACTTAACGACCATACACCAAGCTGAGACAGAACAACATCTCACTGTGCATGATAGACATATGGAACACCTTGACCCAGGTAATGGCCACTTCCCCCAAAAAGGTTGACCTATGAGAGATGACTGGAAAAACACTTGGTAGAACAAGACGTCTGGTACCGAAACCTAACTAGCTACCTTTAGTACGCGTCTTAGAAACTGATGGTGATTTTTATGTAGAAGCCTAAATCCTTCGACCTCAATAAGCGTGAGCTAAGGGGTCATCTAAGGGTCGACTTATGCCGTTAGAGCAGAAGAAGGAGTCATTCTATCAAGGAAAATCTCGTCGTAGAGTGAAGAGTACGGTGAAGGCTGACTGTTTGATCAAGCCTCGACTTTGACATTTGTTCAGCATTAATATTGTATCAGCACACCTTAGCACCTTCTACCAGTACCACACACACACGCGCGCGCGCACACACACGCATTGAGGTCATATATGTACGTTTCCTTTTAAGAGCAGGGTACTCTCTCTCTCTCTCTCTCTCTCTCTCTCTCTCTCTCTCTCTCTCTCTCTCTCTCTCTCTCTCTCTCTCTCTCTCTCTCTCTCTCTCTCTCTCTCTCTCTCTCTCTCTCTCTCTCTCTCTCTCTCTCTCTCTCTCTCTCTCTCTCTCTCTCCATTAAGACTGGGCCCCAACCTTTCATAGGTCTTAATCATTATGGTCAAAACCTCTTAGTGCGGCACATTTGATTTGATTTGATTAGTAAAGATTCATACAGTACAAACAAACATATATAGCCATTAAAAACGATATATATAAAAGTATTGTCTATATATAATACTAAATGGACATATCTGTTTGTGTGTTCCAGCCGTAGCTCCAAGACAGAAGCAGTAAGAGACGTGAAACTTTACACACATATCACATGGGAGCCAAGGTTGTGCACCTTGGTATTACTATTGACCACGGACCCCCGGCTGGTCCAGGCAAGAACCAAAAATCTTCCCCGACTGAGATATGACCACGGCGACTGTGGGAGTTGGTGACCCGTGACAGTGAGGACAAACTGAGGCAGTCAAGGTTATACTGTATATACCTAACCCAAGAAGAACCTACATGGCCACCAGGATGTTTCCAGCTCACAACTCGACCTCAGTTAGGAGTCTGGCGACCAGTTTCTGCCCAGCGTCTCTGTATCGCCCCAAAATTTCCTCTGAACGTCTTCCCTGAGAAATTTTCCAGTAAAAATCGGCCGACGGTGGTGATAACAGGAAGGCTTGTCGGACCCCTCAGCCAGAGTGTTCCCAGCCATGGTAAACATCTCTCAATTGCTGTTTGTCAGCAATTTTGTCAAAGGAAGAAAAGGACCACCATTTGCAATTGGTAGGTCGTGCTTGTGAGAGTTTTGCAAGAAAGCATAAAATATTGAAAAAATATAGATAGGGGAACAGTTTAGAGACTGTGTGCTTATATATATATATATATATATATATATATATATATATATATATATATATATATATATATATATATATATATATATATATATATATATATATATATACACTCGCATTGCTGATATCATGTTACCTGACTCTCACCTGTGCCTCTGCCTGAATCATACTTCTTCTGACTGATTAATCTGTGCTTCTGACTGACTTTCACCTGTGCTTCTCCCTGACTCTCACCTGTTCCCTTGACTAACTCACCTGTGCCTCTGACCACGTCTGGGTTGCCAGACTTGGCCAGCGTGTGGGTGTCCTCGCTACTCCCGCCACCCACGTATACACTAGTGAGTGTGGGCGGCGACTCATTCTTAGGTTGATGGTTTTGGGGTCGGGTACGGTGGGCGTAGTGGGTGAGGACCAACCCTGCCACAACCAGCACCAGCACGGCGCCTACACCACCCACCACGGCGCCCACGACAGGAGGTACGAACATCTCTTCTGGGGGACCTGAGAGAAAGAGATGGTGACAAGCTAGTGGAATAAAAACTGTCGCTGCAACGCCTAGAGATAACGCTTTAGTCTCACACACTGCGAGATGGCTCCCTTAATTTGCATTCTGCTGAAATGTTGAAACTGAAATAGCCCCTTTAAGTTTTAAACTGACATACTTGGGGAAACTTTTTATGTAAAACTTCGGGGGAAACATTTTCATTACGATGTGGAGGAAACCATTTCACTTTCATAGTTTAGGTTGTTTTAAATAAACACTCTGGAGAAGTATTTTCAGCTTAATATTCTGGAACTGACAAACAAGGGGAGTGTATTGATGTGTCTCAGAATCATCACACTCAGTACACCAACACCCTGCATAACGCTGGAGGAACCAATGTACTCACGTATCCGCTTCTCCGCCACTTTCATGATGTCAGCTTCGAGGGTGACGGAGGCGCTCTGGCCGCGGGTGTTGGTCGCTCGAACCTTGAGGGTGACTCCCATACCCGCTTCTAAACCCCGAACTACGAACTCCGGCGCCAGGCTGCAGGAGGAGAGAGAGAGAGCAGTCACAGCATCAATAAACTACCACCTGTGTTAGTTCATATGGGGGAAAGAGAGAGAGAGAGAAGGAGGGAGGGAGGGACGGAGGAAGAGAGGAAAGGAGGGAAGGAGGGATGGAGAAAAGAAAGAAGAGAGGGAAGGAGGGGAGGTATGGAAGAGAAGGAAGGAGGAGAGGGGTGGAAGAGAAGGAAAAAGGGGAAGGATGGATGAGAAGGAAGGAAAAGGGAATGAGAGTGAGAGGAAGATGCATTTAATCAGTCACAATATTATTTGATAATAAACAATAATAATGGAAGGAAGTGAATATTTATGGTGTACCAAATTATAACACTGTACGATATTTTTGTTGTCGTCTTCTTTACTTCATTTATGTTCGTCGTTTCAACAAAGGGTCGAAGTTTAGAAAGGTTTTGCGGTCACGACTTTACAGAAATGCGTCAGGCCACTTGTATTAAACCTCAACGCGTGGGTAAATTCTTGCCTCAGTTGAAAGAAGGAAGACATATTATTTTATTCTTTTCTTTCTTTCTTTCTTTCTTTCTTTTTTTCTTTCTATTTTCTTGTTCTTATTCTTGTTGTTGTTGTTGGTCTTCTTATACTTTATTATTATTATTATTATTATTATTATTATTATTATTATTATTATTATTATTATTATTATTATTATTATTATTATTATTATTATTATTATTATTAATTTTAGTCTATGGTGAATGTTATTGAGATTAATTACCATAATAGCCAAAACAGGTCCGTGGGTCAAAGATCAAGGCTAAAGTAGGTCAAAGGTTACCTCTTTCTTAACGTCACTCCTGCAATGCACCAAATACTCTGATTGAAACGATGCATGAATATAAATAAATCATCACCAGTCACAGTGCATGATACCTTACTCACAGCTCCTTGTCAATAACTCAGTAGGTCAGAAAAGGGTCAGAGGTCAACGTAGTATCCGAATCAGGTAAAATTTGGGACCTAATTTTCGGGTGAATTTTCGATATTTTTTTTCTTCCCATTTTAGCCTGTCTGTCTGTCTGTCTGTCTGTTTGTGTCTGTCTCTCTGTATCTGTCTGTCTGTCTGTCAAGTCCGCAGAAGAGTCTGAAGTCAAATTCTCATCACCACAGCAAGATGTATTCAAGATTTAACACCCGACCTGCGTAACCTGTCCTGACCCACTGAATACAGGCTACAGATACAGGCTAATGATACAGGCTAATGATACAGGCTATTGATACAGACTAATGATAAAGACTATAATATATTGTATGTATCGTCCTTAAAAGCCCCAGACAGAGAGAGAGAGAGAGTGAGAGAGAGAGAGTAAATACTAAGATAGACTAAATATGAATGAGTGACAGATAGATTGATAGTAAAATAGATATATAGACAGACATATAGAAGGTATTTATAAAAGAACATCAGAGAAATAGATCGATATACAGACAGGCAGACAGATAGATAGACAGACAGACAGACAGACAGACAGTGTATTAAAGCTCTCCTGGATTTATTAATGTAAGACTGACAGAATAGCTCAGAGAGTGTTGTTGCTCCTTGAGTTGTAGTGAAGGTTTAAGTTATTCAAATTGTGTGTGTGTGTGTGTGTGTGTGTGTGTGTGTGTGTGTGTGTGTGTGTGTGTGTGTGTGTGTGTGTGTGTGTGTGTGTGTGATGGACATATATGTACACCATCCATGACGTTATTTATTACTTCCTGAGAACATTCCACATATCTCGTGTCTACACCTCCCTAAGCATTGATGTGAGGAAAAATGTATACTACACTACACTGGTTTACTGTACACTAGATCAAGTGTAGAGGAAGAAGTATACTAGACTACACTACAGTAGTTTACTCTTCCCTAGTACACATGCACTCAAACTCAACTTACTATACCTAACCTAACCATTACTAGCAACAGAATATGCTATTTGATGATGAATTCCTATTAACAAACTAGAGAGGACAGATCAATGTTTTTACCCCATCCTAGGAAATATTAGTGGATCGATTTTCACTTTACTATTTCTATCTGTGGAATGTTACTCTAATTTGCGCTAGTGAGGTGAGGTTAGGTTAGGTTAGGTTAGGTTAACTTTAAATAAGACACTGTTTAAACTCCAGTAAATATGTCATAGAGGGAGTGAGTCACAAGAGGCATCATGAATACACAATTTCTCGAGTTGGAAAATTAAAACGGGAGGCAATTTAGAGCGAGGTTGAGGCAGCAGTTTCAACACGAGTGGAGAGAGAGAGTGTGTGTGTGTGTTCTACCATTCGGGAAACACCTCACTAAATACCTGGTTGACCCCTCTATCTCTTACCTATAGTCCACGCAGGTGTTAGATAATTTATTTGGCATAGACGAAAATAAATAAATAATGACAAATTAAGTAACACACAAATAGCGACTCTTTAACAGGGAAATTAAAATATATATCGAAAAATTAATAGTCAAGGAACAACATAAACAATATTAAAAAAACAAAAGAGTTATGAGTTGCGTCAGGGAAGGCTTGTACACCGTCACAATTTATGGTCTAGCCAACACAACAACAGCACACAAGATTGAGAGATCGTACTACCAAAATATTCTACTGGTTAATGAATGCAATTTCTTGGTTGAATATATAGTTGTAATTCAACCAAACTGAGTACAGAAGATGAGGAATCGTATCTTTAATTACAAATGATGAAATTTATCGATATTAGTGATCAGGTAATTGATATAAGGGAGAGATATCACCTTAATAAGTAGAGACAAACGATAACACTTGATTTTATAACCTTGATAACTGGAGATAAAAGTTATCAGTTGATTTCATTGGCTGGAGATAATGAAGATAACATTTTAAAGAGAGATGGTGAGATGGTCGCGTCGAGGAGTGTAGGTGAGAGAGTTTGCCGGACTGCCACCAACAGGTAGCCTCAGGTAAGGAACCACCTCATTACCGCCCCTTCCTCCTCCAGGTACCTGAGTGTGGATCTCTCTTCAGGTATATTTGTAACCTGTTTTACCTGCCTGTGACCACTACCACTATCCATCAACACCACCACTAACACCTACCATTACCACTACCACTACCAGATCACAACCACCACCAGCCCCACCACTAGGTCCGGCCGCTACCATCTGCAGTGTGGTGCCTCTTGAGTGTCAAGTTGATCCTCAGTCACTAATTCCACCTTCACCTCGACCAGCTGCACCTAAATGCCCCCAACGAAGACCATCACGACCAGCTGCTCCCACCCCCCCCCCCAGACGCGGCCACTCTTATCAGCTGCAGTTTTATCGTTCTGTCTCTTCTTTTTTTTTCTATTTTATCTTGAAGTTAATTTTTTTTCTTTTGTCTTTCCCAGCTGTTGTGGTTTTATTTTAGCTGTGGTTAGTCCTGACAGCTAACATATCTTTGCTCTTTGGGTCTGTTTAGAATAGGTGTCACAGCTATATATAGTATTATTAGGTGTGGTCCTTATCACCAGCTGTGGCCATAGTCACTAATTATGGCCACTCATCAGGTGTGGTCCTTATCACCAGCTGTGGCCATAGTCATTAATTATGGCCACTCATCAGGTGTGGTCCTTATCACCAGCTGTGGCCATAGTCACTAATTATGGCCACTCATCAACCGTGGCCCTTAGTATCAATGAAGCCACTCTTAACAGCTGCGGTTATTATCACCAAATATGACCATTATCGCCTGCTATGGCCACTAGCACCAGCTCTGGCCATTATCACCAGCTGTAGGCAATTCCAGCGGTAATGACTAGTAATGGTCACAGGTACATTTTGCTACGCGGCTGCTGACCTACATGTTTGTATTCCCGGATGTGTTGCGAATTAATGTGATATATATTCATTGAATTATCCATTGTAATTACTTTTTACTGTTATTTAATCCCGCGGTGAATACTTTTTTTTTGTAGCGTAATGGATCTGTTATTATGAACCAGTTCCCTCTGATATATTTTATGAGTGATTGTATATAGTAAATATAATACCGTCATGACCTAATGTGATAATTTCAAGGTTTGTTTTACAGTTCATGATGGAGTAAACAGGGGGAACTGAGGACTTACCTGGAGGTGTTGGAGAGGAGGGCTTCTTCGTCCCACGCCTCCATGACGAAGTGTTGGGGAAGTCCTCCGTCAAACCCCGGCGAGCACTCCACCACTAGTGCCTCGCTCGTCTGGTTGGCTATAGAGCAGTTCCTAGGAGGGTCCGGGGGTCCTGCCGAGACAGAGACACACACACACACAAATACGGTTGTGGTTAGTGTTCGCTTTTGGCTCTCTCTCTCTCTCTCTCTCTCTCTCTCTCTCTCTCTCTCTCTCAATACAGTGTGTGTGATATATGAGCCAACATATACAGCCCTCAACATATCATGCTGCATATGTTAAGCTTCAGAGGGCGTTATATATATCACACACGTCACGGTACCTAAGTTATTTCATATCAAGAATATTACGAGTATTACTTTAATGTATATGTCAGACTAAAAGAAATACGCTGTCACACCACAAGGGAAATGTCACAACTAACAAATATACAGTATGTCACGCCACAGTGCATATATTGTCTTACAACACCTATTACATTATAATATATATATATTGAGAAATATGTGCCACTCCACGCCATCTGTATGATGTTACAATATATGTTTTACGGTACACCATCTCTACCAAATCATAACATATGTGTCACACTATTTTTGTTTTATGTCATATATATGTCAAACTAAACATGTGCCACACAAGAACGAGTGTATCACATCACAACTCGTGTCCATCATGTATAATTATATCACAACATACTTATCACACAAACACATAATTATGTATCCCACCACAACATCCGTGTCACACCATAATATGTGTCAATCAATGTATGCCATTCGTCACGATGACACATGTTTATCACCCCACCAAACACATGTATGGATCACAACACATAATTCAATATCTGGCAACAGCTGATAACATAGTAAACACCCCAAAAATACTCCCCCCCACCTCGTTATCCTCTCCCCACTAACTTTCTCTTCTCTCCCCACTTACTTTCTCTTCTCTCCTCACTTACTTTCTCTTCTCTCCCCACTAACTTTCTCTTCTCTCCCCACTTACTTTCTCTTCTATCCCCACTTACTTTCTCTTCTCTCCCCACTAACTTTCTCTTCTCTCCCCACTAACTTTCTCTTCTCTCCCCACTAACTTTCTCTTCTCTCCCCACTTACTACTCTCATTCTCTCAACCTAACCTAACCTAACCAACCGCTTCTGCCTCTCCTATATCCGTTTACAATTCCACAAACAAACTTACCCCCAAAAATACCGAAAAAAACCCGGTATTTTGAGCCGGGACGTAACACTAAATGTAGACTCGTAACTGTTTGACGACTCCACTATATAATTGAATCCTAAACTTCAGTTGAACATTGTAGTTTGGAGTTCACTGAAAAGGAAAAGACCTTGTTTTGATTGAGAGGTGTGTGTGTGTGTGTGTGTGTGTGTGTGTGTGTGTGTGTGTGTGTGTGTGTGTGTGTGTGTGATGAAAATTTATCTTTCGTCTAACTTCTTCTATGCGTTTATCATCTATGTTGTGAAATGTTACTTTCTTGTCTCTATATTTCCTTTATTTGTCCTTCTTTCTCCTTCCCTATTTCATTCATATTCTCTTCTCCTTTCTTTCGCACTTACTCTGTCCTTCATCCTTCCCTCTTATCATCTTCTCTGTCCATTTCTCTTCCTATCACTCTCCAGTGTCCTTCAACCTATTCCCTCCCTTCAACCTCTCCTCTCTCCCACCCTTCCCTCAACCCCCCTTCTTCTCTCTCTCTCCCCTTTCCTCTCCCAAACCCCTTCCCCTCTCCCTCTCCTCCTCTGCCCCCTCCCTCTCCTCTATCCTGTTGGTCACCCCCTTCCCCCTCTCTCCCTCTCTTGAACCCCCTCCCCTCTCTATCCCCTTACTTCCCCTCTCCTCAAGCTCTCCCCAACCTTCCCTTTAAGTCCCCTTCCCTCTCTCCCTTCCCTTAACACCCCACCTCTCTTCTCATCAAACCCATTTATCCTCCTCCCCTCTCCCTCTCACCCATTAAACCCCCTCACTTTCATCTCCCCTCCCCCATCCCTCTCTCTCCCCTCACTTCCCAGGTACGAAAAGGGGAAAGGTGAGTACCGTAGATCTGACCTGCAGGGATAAGGTGGATTACACAGGGCTCCTTCTGGATTCCTATCTTGTTGGAGGCCCAGCAGAGGAGAGTGCCGTAGTCCTGTTCAATGGAGGCGGTGTAGTTAAGCATGGAAGACGTCCCCTGGTTTCTAATGGCCAGAAGAGGTAACGCCTCGCCTTCAGAAGACCCGTTGAAGCGCCATGTGAAGTTAACCTGAAGGAGACGCAGAAGAAGGATACTATAGAGAGATGGGGGAATGAGAATAGTGTAGCAACTGTGTGTGTGTGTGTGTGTGTGCGTGTGTGTGTGTGTGTGTGTGTGTGTGTGTGTGTGTGTTGCACTTAACAGATGTAAACAACAAAGAAAATTTTATAATATCACAAAACATGCAAGTAATGTACCCATTTGTATCGGTAACAAGAGCCGTAATTAACATTAACTAGATACAAGAAAAAATAGGAAAGTGAAATTATCTAGACAACAAAAATATCGATAATTGACTAATACCACACGCGTAATTATTCGTCGACAAACTACCAATACCGTATAGCATAAATTTCAACATATAGAATATTTGTTTCATTTCTAGATGACTAATTGACGTCTCATATGTGATATTTCTTTCTTAATATCTCTGGTACTATTTCATAATTAACAGACGGGACAAAATAAAAGAGACGAAACAGAGTGAAATAATTAACGATGACAAGTGAAATATGTCAGTGAAAAAAAAAAAAATTAAATCTCATTACTAGATTCAGACAAAGTGACAGTGATTGTTTACGAGTTCAAGGCTTGGATTCTCGAGTCGATAATAAATTTGAATACTTTATAACCTTAACAGACTTACCTGTGTATCTCCTAAATTGTTTAATATGATCAGGTTTATTTTCTCCTCGCATTGATAATTTCACCTTTAACTTACTTTATGATCACCTGAAGATTAGACACACCCACCTTTATTTCACCCACCTGAGGTTTACCACCCTAACGCTACTTGGGATTAGGTCAGGTTTGATTTGAGTTAGGTTAGGTTAGGTTAGGTTAGGTTAGGTTAGGTTAGGTTAGGTTAGGTTAGTGTTAGGGTGTTTAATAATCACTGGGGTGTCTAATCTTAAGGTGATCCCTAATAAAGATGATTTCCACCTTTGGTTCGAGTTACCTGTGAAATACGTTCTTTGAAGACCGAGTGCTGATAAATATTAGTGTATAGAGACAGGTTGTGGGGGGCAGTGGTCGCCTTGAGAGCTGGTAAGTGGGAGAGGGGGTGGGGGCTTGTGTCTAGACCCTTGCCCGTCTCCACTAGAGTAAAATAAGTCTCGGGGCTGAGTCTGTGCTGTTGTTTGTGGGATTATTTAGATCAAGAACAGCATAACTAACTTACCTGGACGCTGTTTTCTCTGTCAAACATTAATATATAGAATACTCTAGAAATATGTCCCTGCCTGCCTCCCTCCCTGGTCCTTCCCTCCTCTCCCCCTCCCTCCCTCCCTGCCTCTCTCCCTCCCTCCCTGCCTCCCTCCCTGCCTCTCTCCCTCCCTCCCTCCCTGCCTGCCTCTCTCCCTCCCTACCTGCCTCCCTCCCTGTCTCTCTCCGTCCCTCCAACTCACAGTGTCTCAGGGAGCAGGCAGGGAGAGAGGCAGGCAGCAGGAAGAGAGGGAGGGAAGGAGGTAGGGACATTTTACAAGGACATCCTATATTTTCATCAACTTAATTCCTCAAAGTCTTTCCTACCGTCGTCATCCACATTAAAACCCCCCAAAAAACATTAGAATTAAAAAAAAATAAATGAACAAATTCAACACATGAGAGACGCACGCCAATATCTTCCAGTTCAAAGACGTAATGCAACTCCATTCAGACAATTCTATTTCATCTGGAGAAAATAAAACACAAATTATTAAACAAAGAATCCTTCAGTTATATTAAACCACAAGAGATCAACGGAGGATTTTCTACTGATGCATGATAATTATTTTGATGACAACTCATTCTCTCTCTCTCTCTCTTCATATTTTTTTTCACATATTTTTTTCTTATTTTCTCCTTTTTCTTCATTATCGTCTTCTCTTTAATTATTCCGAGAGACTTGAACACACTTCACTTGGAAAAGAAAACAAAAATCTTACCTGAAGGGGGAATGCCTCCACCTGGCACACCACCTTGGCACTCTCCATTCTGGCCACGCCCTGAGTCCTTCTGCCTGGGGAGCTGCACACGGGCGCGACTGTCGGGGGGTGGGGGGGAGAGAAGGATGTTAGTATCAAAAACACATCAGAATTACATTACCGTCGTGTTCCCTTAACTTGTGTATCACCGTCAGGTAGGTCCTCCCTTAACTTGTGTATCACCGTCAGGTAGGTCCTCCCTTAACTTGTGTATCACCGTCAGGTAGGTCCTCCCTTAACCCTGACTTGTGTATCACCGTCAGGTAGGTCCTCCCTTAGCCCTAACTTGTGTAACCCTGACTTGTGTATCACCGTCAGGTAGGTCCTCCCTTAACCCTGACTTGTGTATCACCGTCAGGTAGGTCCTCCCTTAACCCTAACTTGTGTATCACCGTCAGGTAGGTCCTCCCTTAACCCTAACTTGTGTATCACCGTCAGGTAGGTCCTCCCTTAACCCTGACGTGTGTATCACCGTCAGGTAGGTCCTCCCTTAACCCTAACTTGTGTATCACCGTCAGGTAGGTCCTCCCTTAACCCTGACTTATGTATCATCACCCCTACAGCTTCTTCATGACTCCTATATCAGTATAGAGAAGTTTCGTGTCATCCTCATGTGAAACTCAGTATACCTTCACGTCAACTAATGTGAAGCTCAGTATACCTTCACGTCAGCTAATGTGAAGCTCAATATAGTTTCACGTCAACTAATGTGAAGCTCATTATAGCTTCACATACAACTAATGTAAGGCTCAGTGAAGCTTCATGTCAACCCCATATAAAATTGTGAATTCCTCTCCTCACATTCCAAGAAATGATCAATAGGCCACAAAGGTGAGCAATATATCAGACTTATGTACAGTACGGGGCTGATGGTGTCTCGCCCAGTCCATGCTGAGACGGTAGTGATAGCTTAAGCATTATTACCATTGCTATTGTCATTGTTTCTACTACTAGTTAGGATAGTGTTACGCTAGTGTAGAATCTAAGCTAGTTAATGTTAAGTTAGTTTTAGGTTGAGTGTTCGGTTAAGTTAGGTTGGATAGGTTTCAGTATATTAGGTCAGCTTAGGTTTAGTTAGGTTATGTTAGTGTTAGTTTAGGTCAGGTTAGCCTAGGTTACATTTGGTTAGATTACTGTTAGTGTATGTTAGGTAGTTTTAGGTTAGGTTATATTAAATTAGGTTAGGTTAGGGTTTGACAATGCAATTTTCTTCTTACGACACAAAGTTTTCTTCTTAATACAAAACAAGAAAAGAAAAAATTAAACTCGATCGCGACTACACGGTCTGGGATTGACTTAGACTCATTAGGTTAAATTTACCTTTAACCAGCTAAACTAACACACGTATTTACCTTCGTTAATACTACTACATTCAAAATTAACCAAGAAGAAGTGGTGGTGAGTGGGTGATGGGTGAGTGGTGGTGAGTGGGTGATGGGTGAGTGGTGGTGAGTGGGTGATGAGTGGTGGTGAGTGGGTGATGAGTGAAGAGTGGTGGGTGATGGGTGAGGAGTGGTGGGTGATGGGTGAGGAGTGGTGGTGACAAAACAAGAAAAGAAAAAATTAAACTCGATCGCGACTACACGGTCTGGGATTGACTTAGACTCATTAGGTTAAATTTACCTTTAACCAGCTAAACTAACACACGTATTTACCTTCGTTAATACTACTACATTCAAAATTGAAGTGGTGGTGAGTGGGTGATGGGTGAGGAGTGGGTGATGGGTGAGTGGGTGATGGGTGAGAGTGGTGGTGAGGGGTGAGTGGGTGAGGAGTGGTGGTGCGGGTGTGGGGTGAGGAGTGGGTGAGGGAGGGGTGAGGGGGAGGGGTGATGGTGGGGAGTGGTGGTGGGAGATGGTGATGAGGGTGGTGGTGGTGAGGGTGAGGTGGGTGAGTGAGTGGTGGTGAGGGGGTGATGAGGAGTGGTGGTGAGTGGGTGATGGGAGAGGGTGATGAGTGATGTGGGGTGGATGGGTGAGGGGGTAGTGGTGGGTGATGGGTGAGGATGGGTGATGAGGGTGATGGGTGAGTGGTGGTGAGGGGTGATGAGGGTGGTGAGGGGTGGATGTGGGTGAGTGGTGGTGGTGGGGTGATGGTGAGGGTGGTGGGTGATGAGGTGAAGAGTGGTGGTGGGTGATGGGTGAGAGGGTGATGGGTGAGGAGGGTGGTGGGGGGGAGGGTGAGGAGTGGTGGTGTTAGGGGTGAGTGGTGGTGAGTGGGTGATGGGTACTGTGATTACTGGCGATCGAGAGAGTGAGTAGTAGTGGTACACACACACACACACACACACACTTACACATGACGTTGAGAGTGATGGCGTTGCTGAGACCTTGCCCTTCCAGGTTCTGGGCGGCACATGTGTACACGCCCGCACGCCCTCGCTGTACCTTCTGCAGCACCAAACTCTCGTCTGAGATGAAGAGTCCAGCGCTCTTGTTGGTCTCCAGGAGGTTACCCTGTTGGAGGAGAGAGATAATATTACTGTGTGTCTCGCTGGGAAGTTAATGCCAGGGTTAGTGTAGATGTATAGTGTCTCTACCTGGGAGAGATAGTGTCACATTCAACTGTGGTGTTTAATGTGACACCCTGGGAGAGATAGTGTCACATTCAACTGTGGTGTTTAATGTGACACCCTGGGAGAGATAGTGTCACATTCAACTGTGGTGTTCAATGTGACACCCTGGGAGAGATAGTGTCACATTCAACTGTGGTGTTCAATGTGACACCCTGATGGAACAAAGTGTCATCAGCTGGGCCATAGTACCAAATCAACAAAAATATAAAACGAAAAAGAAATCAATATCGAGGGAAAAAAATAGCACTACAGATCACTAGCTTTACAGTTCCTAGTAATCTAAGTTCCTAGCTTATGCACTAGTTGAGACACGATGCATAAAACAAGGGGAAGGAGGGAACAGTATGTGGTGGACGAGGTTGGGTGAGTTAGTGTGTGTTGAAACTTAAGACACACTGCCAGACACTCCGGAAATCGTGGTTAACATATGTGTGTGCTGGAAACGAGTAGGTGGTCCGTACCGTATATCAATAGCCAAAGAAATGATTTAAAACTAGAATACTTCACCTATGAATAATATTTTAGGTGTCGAGTAAGATTCCTGAAAGGTAGATTGAACGTCTGTCTGTCTGTCTATGTCTGTCTGTCTGTCTAACTGTCTGTCTGTCACGTCTTGAAATTATGTCGCCAAATGTTAGAGGTCGGGTGATTGTTTGGCGTTACTGGCCTGTGTGTTCATGTTCTTATGTGTGATTTATTAACGTGATGACAGGGTGGTAGATGTTTGTTTTGAGGCAGGCAAAGAAAATTGAGGTAAGCCTGCACACGATTACTTACAGACGCATAACAAACACACATAACGAGAATACACACACACACACACACACACACACACACACACACACACACACACACACACACACACACATAGAAGACTAAAGATTCAATATAAGAGTAAATATTATTTTTTTCGTGTGTGTGTGTGTGTTGCAAAAATATCAATCACACCCAATAGACTAATTAATGACTCTCTCCAGGTAAAACACACACTCCACTACGTCACACTCATACTTGACACGGACTTAACAGCAAACTCAAGCAACCAGCCAGCCTCCTAGCCTCCCAGCCTCCAGCCGTCCATCACACTGTACCAACACTATATCTTATGATGGAGGTGTCACTCTCCCGGCTACCATCGACAACCCCCCCAATAACTCACTGATTTTTAATAACCTTCCCTGCAGCTGTGTGACCGTGACGAGGCGTTGGCAGGAAGCGGGAAGGCATTAATGATGAGATATTGCGGGCTTTCAGAGAGGCAATTTGTGACCACTAACATCAGGGTAACGGCAGCTAGAAAATATAGCCAGTGAAGTAATACCGACCGTTTGTAATGCTTTGTTGGGAAGGTGGGTGGGGGGGTCTGTGTTAAATCTGGTGGTGATGGTTGTGTGTGTGGTGGTGATGTGTGTGTGTGTGGTGGATGGGTGTGGTGTGGTGGTGATGGTGTGTGGTGGTGATGGGTGTGTGGTGGTGGGTGTGGTGTGGTGGATGGGTGGTGTGGTGGTGATGGGTGAAGGTGTGTGGTAATGATGGGTGAAGGTGTGTGGTGGTGAGGGATGTTGATTGCCAAGGCCGAGCTGTTCATTACTGGCACCCTGATGACGAATCATGTATTGGTGACTTAATATGTACTGTACTTAGCACACTCAGAGTCTAATTCATCGTCATCGTCCTTCTCTTCCTCCCTCCTTTCCTCCTCCTCCTCCTAACATGCAACATTGATCCTTTACAAGCAATTAACTCACTGTATTAACGAGAAACATTTAATAGTTTAATCACGCGAAGTTTTCTACCGGCGTTGTGTGTGTGTGTGTGTGTGTGTAAAACAGTTTATGGGAAATGGTTGTGTGGTGGTTAGAGAGAGAGAGAGAGAGAGAGAGAGAGAGAGAGAGAGAGTACTGACATGGTGAATATGGGTCAACGGGGGTGGCGGGAGGGAGTCAGGGGACATGGGGTGTAAGGAGGGGGAATCAGTGTGCGTGGGCGTGGATGAAATACTCACGTTATGGTACCAGGTGACGCGGTGGGCCTTTGGGTTGGCGTGTATGGTGCAGTCGAAGTAAACATCGTCACCTTCCTTTATGGCATCAGGGTTCAGTGCCGCCCCCAGAGCCAGCTCCACCTCCGGCTTGTCTGAGGGAGGAGAAGGAGAAGGGGGATAACCATCTGTTAGTGGACACAGCTGGTGAGAGAGAGAACCATCTGTTAGTTGGTACAGCTGGTGAGGGAACCATCTGTTAGTGGACACAGCTGGTGAGAGAGAGAACCATCTGTTAGTTGGTACAGTTGGTGAGGGAACCATCTGTTGGTTGGTACAGCTGGTGAGAGGGAACCATCTGTTAGTTGGACAGCTGGTGAGAGAGAGAACCATCTGTTAGTTGGTACAGCTGGTGAGGGAACCATCTGTTGGTTGGTACAGCTGGTGAGAGAGAGAACCATCTGTTAGTTGGTACAGCTAGTGAGGGAACCATCTGTTAGTGGACACAGCTGGTGAGAGAGAGAACCATCTGTTAGTTGGTACAGCTGGTGAGGGAACCATCTGTTAGTGGACACAGCTGGTGAGAGAGAGAACCATCTGTTAGTTGGTACAGTTGGTGAGGGAACCATCTGTTGGTTGGTACAGCTGGTGAGAGAGAGAACCATCTGTTAGTTGTTACAGCTGGTGAGGGAACCATCTCTAACGGAACACAGCTGGAACGAGAGAGCCATCTGTTACTAGACACAACCCCTCATCTCTCAACACACACACACACACACACACACACACACACACACACACACACCTCCATTACATCCATCACCAAGCATTAACACCCTCTAATGCTTTTACCCAATCCAGTGATTATCTGGTCATGCATTCGAGTATTAATCTTGACTTGATTCCCAATTCCGTGGACTGGATTAAACTTGCCATCAAACAGCACAGGGATAAAACAGATGGTAGTATATTTTTAGTGCAACGAAGTGGGATTTTTTTAATTTTTTTTTTATTTATTTTTTTATTTTTTTTATTATTATTTTTTTTTTAGGTATTTTTAGGTTAGGTTAGGTTAGGTTAGGTTAGGTTTCTCAAGGAGGCAGGTAAGATGGGGATATACGTTAAGGGAGCATTACACGTATTACACCTTCTTAACTACGAGTTTTTTAATCATCTTTTACGAATTGTTAATAGTGAGGAGCCTACAACTCTTTTACTGTCTAATACTCTGTTAAGACTCTGTTAAGACTCATCATGGAAACAATGTAATAATAAAACACGTCGTTATTTAGACTCTCGGGGTAATGGGAACGTCATAACATCGATCCTCCCCCCCCCCCGCCCCCCATCCTCCTCCAGAAGACTCGAAGGAGGATAGTCATTTACCATATACAAAACGAGTTAGTTTCATCCTTAACGAGTACATGGGAGATGTGACCCCACACACGAGACGTAATCACTCGTTAACATTGAAAACGAAAATTGTACCAAAAAAAAAATGTACAGTCATCCCTTGGTTATCACGCCTAATTGGGACCGCGCAGAGTGCGTGATAACGAAAACCGCGATAACGAAAGTACAGAACCTATGGGATTAATTCTAATTGGTTCCAGGCACCCAAGACCCAACCCCAATTTTCCCATTTTACGACCATTTAGACCAGGGGTGTCAAACTCATGGCCCGTGGTCCTTGGGATGGTCAGGTGTGGCCCGCGGGATGACGGTAAAATTTATCATCCCGTGAAATTATGAAACAAATAGATATAATCATGTTTATTTATTAAAATGAATTTGACATACTTAAGATCAGACGAACCCAAATGAGGTATTCCTGGTAAGCTGTAAACTTCAATCCTACAAATATGTGATATAGCACTTGTGTTGGCCCTGAAGAGGGTAACTAAAATAAGAATTGGGCCTCGAAAGGTATTGAGTTTGACACCACTGATTTAGACCCACTAAATATATAGATAATTATGCTAAACATGTAGCTATGCTTTCTTTATTTGAGTCCCCCGTCTAAAGAGTCAGTTTTCTCATTGCTTCAGGACGCTGAGTCCTCCGTTTTCTTTCAAACTTAGGGTGCACCAGAGACTTCGTTATTCCTTAATAATGACACTGAATTTGAAATTGCAACTGAGGTTGCAATTGTTGAGGCAACTTAGATATGTCTGATTACAGCAAATGTGTTATTGTCAATTTGTAGGTGAAAGATTTTATCCTCAATAGATGTAGGTGAAGCAAATGGGTAAAAACACCTGGAGGCAACTGCGTGATAGCGAAATTCTCGGCTTGAAAAATGCGCGAAACAGCAGGTGTGCAGATTTTGATGGAGGTGTGATAACGAAAATCGCGATAACCACGTGCTCTATAACCAATGGATGACTGTATTTCTTTTTTTGTCCTTTGATACCCCGTGAGTGTGCGTCAGGGCGTGGTTAATCACATAGTGGAGCCGAACATCCTCTTTATAAAGGCCGTAGTTGAAACGTTGTCGTCCCTCCCTCACTGGGGCTTCCCGCGTGTGAATCTACATGGATAAATATTAAACCTACAGGGACTCGTACCCTTGGTCCCTCACTAGCTCACATGGGACTCCGTTAGTGTGATAAAAGATTGCCACCCACCCACCCACCGACCCACCCACCGACCTACCCACCCACCGACCCACCGACCCACCCACTCTCTTGGGAATAAACTCGCTGGAATTTGAAGGCGTACAGCCAACAACATAACACTTGAAGGTGAAGCTGACTCAGTGGAAGTCTTTTGAAGGATTAGGCTCACAACACATCCTCTCAAGTGGAGGCTAAACCCGGTAAGAGTCATATGGTGAAGTGTACCTAAGAGGAACACTTGAGAGGTAAACCCACTTAGTGTCTTAAGATGGTGTAAACTTAACAGGAATCATAAAAGGAATTCAAGTGTTCTAAGTTGTATTCAGTGGGAGTATCGAAGGTAAACTTGGTGTAGAGGCTTTTGTAAACTCGCTTAGTATATCCTGTAAACCTAGTCAGTGTGTCTCCTTGGTATGAATTTAACAGGAGTTTCTCGTAAGGTGAAACCATTAAGTATCGATATATAGTAATAATAAACCAGGCAAGACTCTTCACTGTAAACTTTCCTAAGTATGTGAAGAGGAGGTGTAAAAGTTTTAGGATCAAAATACTACACATCCTCTTACAATTTTTTGAAACTTTTCTTTTTAAGGTTTTTAATTTCTATTCCATGTCGTATTTGCCTAAAGTAAACTAATTCCTTAAGTACTCCTATATGTAAACTGAGTTAGCTAACCCTCTTCTGTTACTCAGGGTTCCGAGAGACAGGTAAACTAGTTAGCTCATGAAGTGTTTTTTTGAGTTAATGTATTTATCACAGCATCTCTTGGTATCCTTTGGTAAACCTTACACTCTATCACCTGAAGGAGTAAACTAGTGTATGTTTTTCGTCTAAGGGGGTGAAGGGGGGGTGGAGAGTAAACACTTATGATCCTCTCTTGTGTGGGTTTAACTAGAGTTTACATTATCTAGTGGGTGGAGATGTAAAATTGTAGATCTTTTAGGTTTAACTGAGGTATATCACCTGGTAAGAGAGAAAAGTAAACCACAGTGTTCTTGAGGGAGGTAAACCACTTTAGGGTTTAACTGAGGTATACAATCACCTGGTAAGAGGGAAAAGTAAACCACA
>NW_024749779.1:1027290-1057290 GCF_018991925.1 Homarus americanus
TCCGTCTTATGTAGCAGCCAGCTGAGCGTATCTCGCTAAAGTGGCGTCCATTGCCGACACCAGATGTGCCACACACCAGATGTAAACATTACAGAGTGTCATGTTCAGAGCAAGATATTTTCCCTGACAGCCCCAGGCAAGAAAGCTGGCGTATTGCATCATGCAGATAAGCACGTCCCAGGCATGGGCTCATGCATAGAGATCAACCACACACAGATGGAAGGAGTTTGCATCATTTTTCCCCACCGGCTAGCGCGCGCACGAACACGTTTACCTTGGGTTTTAGCTGACTCTGGTTTGGTGTGTAACTTAAGGGAGACAGTGAAGGATAAGTCACATGTACTCTACAGCGTCTCCCACATACAGCGAGGGAGGAGAGGCGATACGGTGGGAAAGCTTAGCGTGACTCGTTTTACATATTGATATAACCTGCATGGTAATAAGGTAATAATATTACACACACACACATACACACACACACACACACACACACACACACACACACACACACACACACACACACACACACACACACACACACACACACACACACACACACACACACACACACACACACACACACACACACACACACACACACACACACACACACACACACACACACACACACACACACACACACATCCCCAGTAGGTGAAGGTATCAAGCAGTGATATAGAAAGGTGTAACAAATTCAGACTTTACAATCCCATTGCCTCCTACTTACCGTAATTGCAATCGTTTACCTGCAATAAGAAAATTGCACAGATACTACCTTCCCTCAGGTGCAGGAAGTAAATAGCCTCCTGATAATACTATTACAAATTGCCATACTCGGAAATTGTCTTGAAAAACCAATCAAGACGAAAATGATTTTGTTCGAAAGGAAGATTTTTATCGGGGAAGAAAGCGTCTGTTTTAGTCTGGGCATTGGCTGTGTGTGTGTCAGAGAGAGAGAGGTGAGGTCCATGTCAGTGAATATTATATTGATAGTAGTAGTAGTAGTAGTAGTAGTAGTAGTAGATGCCATTGCTCTAAGGTACGGTCGGCCAGTAGAAGGTTTGCCCTCCCAATGTGTGTGTGGTTCTTCCTATGATGGCGATCACGCCATGGTGTGCAAGAAAGGGGCCTTCATATGCATGAGGCATGATGAGGTAAGGGACCTCACAGCAAATATGTTGAAGGAAATCTGCCGGGATGTCATGGTAGAACCGACCCTCCTTCCATTGGACGGTGAGATCTTCCAACACAGGACTTCAAACACATCTAACGAAGCCCGTGTGGACGTCAGTGCTCGAGGATTCTGGACGCGGGGACAGCGAGCCTTCTTCGACATCAGGATTTTTGATCCCATGGCCGCATGTCACCGTAACCTAGCTCTCGATGCTGCACATAGGAGGAACGAGAACGACAAGAGAAGGGCATATGGGGAGAGAATTCAAAATGTTGATCAAGGCAGCTTCACTCCTCTAGTGTTCACAACCTCTGGTGGGATGGGCCCAGTGCAAGATGTTTCTACGCCAGACTCGCGGAGGTAATCTCCGAACGGAAGCAGCAGCCCAGAAGTTATGTTACAGCCTGGATGAGATGTCGACTGTCTTTCTCTCTCCTTCGGTCGGCTTTGCTCTGCCACAAGGGAACGAGAGCTTCTGCCCCTACTCCGACTGAATGCCGCATAGATCTGCGGCTCAACTAATTTAACACAGAGAGGATAGCTTCTTATGTATTAGGATATTTAATATTAAGGTAATTAAATGGTGGCGAAGGTGTGGCTATTGGGGGAGGCTGGGGGCCACGTTACAAAAAAAAGTAGTAGTAGTAGTAGTAGTAGTAGTAGTAGTAGTAGTAGTAGTAACCTTGCAAATAACTCATGACCATAAAGGCCTCCCGTACGTGTTCGTTTATTAAGTACGCCATGCACACACACTGCCGACCGTAGCACTTTGTCAACTATCTTGAAGGCCTTCCTATTCTCCTGCCTGACCCACCACTACCTTAATACATTAGAGTGCATCTTTGTTGTTATATTTGCATACATGTAAGAAACATTTCCTGTATCCAGAATAGATATTTTTTTTTTCCGAGGCTACTGCAGATTAAATTAAAGCAAAAAACAACAAAAACAAAAAACAGTTGGTGTTTTTATTGAATGATGAATCTGTTTTTTTTGTGTGTGTTTTATTTTAATGTTATTTACTCTTTACTAAATGATGATAAATGTATAGACACACACCGTTATTTTTCCCTTCACTAGTTGTATGGTAACCAATCTGTCCTTTACATTACTTTAGATTTTCAACAACAGTACCAGTAACTAGGACGCTACTTGTATCCCCGGAGCAAGATCAAACTTTACTGTCGAGGAAATGAAGTCGAATAAGTGCAGTACCGACCACGTGTGCTGCATCGACACCTCGTCCTATAAAAAGTAAACACGAAATACAAATAGCTAAATAATTTCCCCGTGGTGTTTATTAAAGAGAAAGTTAAACAACGATGAACTATTACACCCAAATATGGAAGTGTATTAAGTATGGATTAACTACCCCAACACACACACACACACACACACACACACACACACGTAATCCTGTGTTTAACAAGTGGTTAATGGGACACAAGGATAACGGCACAATGGTTTAAAAGACCCCTAAAAGCAGAGTGATTATCTGGTGTAAATACTCGCCATTGTGTCAAAATATATTCTTTCTTTATTCATTATAACTACGTGAATTAAAGCCATTGTGCGATGTGTAGTGCTCAATTTATGGAACTGTGGGCGAAGCTGAGTCTCATTATGCGTATATAAGATGCATTTAACGCTTAAGTATTCATGTATTGTACTTATAAATATTGGTTTTGTCGAGATTATTATCAGCAGCCTGGTAGCGTGCGATCTCTCTCTCTCTCTCTCTCTCTCTCTCTCTCTCTCTCTCTCTCTCTCTCTCTCTCTCTCTCTCTCTCTCTCTCTCTCTCTCCATTACCCCTAACAACCTCAGAAGAAAGATAATTGCCTAAATTATATCCCACAATTATTAAAGTATCGTCACACACACACACACACACACACACACACGTTAAAGACACAATAAGCTGTTCAGGTAATGTGCTTGCTTAGCTGTGGCCTCCGAACCGTGAAACATGTACCTTAACAGCCTTGATAACGAAGCCGCGAATCAGGGCTACTAATACGAGACCCGGGAAAGAGAGGATTTACTGCTTGGACAATCACCACAGCGGCTGATAATTGTTGGATTGGTGAGGGAGAATAAGGGGTAGGGATGGAGAGGAGGAAGAGGAGGAATGGAAGAAGATAGGTGATGGGGAGGAGGAAGGAAAGGGGTGATGAGGAAGAGGTAGGCTAATGGAAGAAGGAAGAAATTGGAAGGTTAACAAGAAAGAATAAAACAGAAGGAGAGAGAGAAGTAAAAGTATGAAGAGTGTGATAGGGAAGAGACGAAGGTCGAAGAATGGCGAAAGATTGAGATGGGGGGAAGGGAAGGGGAAGAAACGGAGAAGGGAAAGGGAAGAAAGTGAGAAGGGAAGGGGAAGAAAGTGAGAAGGGAAGGGGAAGAAAGTGAGAAGGGAAGGGGAAGAAAGTGAGAAGGGAAGGGGAAGAAAGTGAGAAGGGAAGCGGAAGAAAGTGAGAAGGGAAAGGGAAGAAAGTGAGAAGGGAAGGGGAAGAAAGGGAGAAAGGAATGGGAAGGGAGGGGGGAAAGACCACTGAAAGAGAGGGGAAAGAGGGGGGAGGAGAGAAGGGCTTAGAATACCTCAGGGAAACAGGTGACTGGAGTTCCCCTTTATGGTAGATTATGTTGTTATTCCTGGTGAGGGTAAGTACGTGTTGACTTTATCCTAGGGAGAGTAAGTACGTGTTGGTCTTTATTATAGGAAGGGTAAGTACGTGTTGGGTTTATCCTAGGAAGGGTAAGTACGTGTTGGGTTTATCCTAGGGAGGGTAAGTACACCGTTGGTCTTTATCATAGGAAGGGTAAGTACGTGTTGGCTTTATCCTAGGAAGGGTAAGTACACTGTTGGTCTTTATCCTAGGAAGGGTAAGTACGTGTTGGCTTTATCCTAGGGAGGATAAGTACGTGTTGGGTTTATCCTAGGAAGGGCAAATATGTACTGCCCTGTATCCTAGAAAGGGTAAGTATACTTCCGGCTCTTATCCTAGGTAGGGTAAGTACGTGTTGGTTTTTAATCCTAGTGAGGGTAAGTACATTGTTGGACTTCCATGGGTTTAATTAACCATTATAAAAGTAAATACATTGTTACAGGTAATTTTTATGTTATAACTTTTAATTAATTACGTTGATATTGTCACAGGTGAGTTTTTATATGCAGTCATAGTTGTATAAACATATTGCGTTGTTTGTAAGCGTAAGATTGTGTGTGTGTGTGTGTGTGTGTGTGTGTGTGTGTGTGTGTGTGTGTGTGTGTGTGTGTGTGTGTGTGTGTGTGTGTGTGTGTGTGTGTGTGTGTGTGTGTGTGTGTGAGTGTGTGTGTGTATGTGTGTGTGTGTGTATGTGTGTGTGTGTATGTGTAAGCGTAGTCATGTGTACGTATTTCAATATCCAACACACTTTACCTGTACTAACTAAAATGCACTTTTCATCACACACTTTTCACTTGGTTAACACATGACAATAACACTAGATATATTTACATCAACCCACGCGCTTATATTGGCCCAGAGTAAAAGGTGAGCCAGGTGTTATACATTAGAATATTAACTACACGTAATAAAAGCAGTTTAGGAGAGTGTGGATACTTCACACTAAACAGTAAACATTCTGTCAATATCAACACGCCTTGGTTGACACTGCACACTATCGTCTTTCACCTTCTAAACTAAATAAGGTACCCATATACAGTTGGGTGGACTAGGGGTGCCTCGGAATCAAACTAGAGACTTTTAGGACAGGCAGTGAGTGATGTCTCCACTCGGTCGCTTTACCCTTAGACAATCATTGAAACAAAAACAAAGACAAGTAAATCTTCGGTATGTGAGTGAGTGAGTGAGTGAGTGAGATATTTTAATGTACACGCATGACACCCATCCAGTACAGTACATTCTCATTACTGGTAAAGTTGGCACACACACACACACACACACACACACACACACACACACACACACACACACACACACACACACCTAAGAGCTTATGGTGAAGTGATGGGAGTCTTAATTTGCCTAAGAAACTGATGACACGTAACGAATTGGGAAAAAAAAATCAAGAATTATTTCGTGGTGTTATCTACAAAATATTATAACCTCGAGAGATTAGTAAGAATATATAAACTTTTTAGAAGAATCATTTCTGTGTTTAAATCCATCACACACACAAAAAAATAGATTTATCATAAAATTATTCCCGTAGAAAATAAATTAGACACTGGAGGGTAATTATAAGCAAGGTGACTCATACTACTAAGGCTGGAACATACAAGGTGACTCATACTACTAAGGCTGGAACATACAAGGTGACTCATACTACTAAGGCTGGAACATACAAAGTGACTCATACTACAAAGACTGGAACATACAAGGTGACTCATACTAATCACTAGCAAGTCTACGGACTTGGCGCACCCACATTCAACCACTAAGGCTGGAACATACAGTACAAGGTGACTCATACTACTAAGGCTGGAACATACAGTACAAAATGACTCATACTACAAAGACTGGAACATACAAAGTGACTCAATAACAAAGGCTGGAACATACAAAGTGACTTACATCGTATTGTGAGGATTGCCGAGTCTTCCAGCATAGAGTGTTGTATGTCGGGGTTAGAGGCACGACAGGTGATGTGTTTCCCGTCATCTTGTCGCGTTGGCATTAGGATAACCGAACCTGTTGTGACGTTACCTCCGTTCATCACCTGTGAGGAGGAGAAGGAGGGATGTGAGAGAGAGAGAGAGAGAGAGAGGTTAGGCTACACAGTGGGTGGTAGTGGTGTGTGTGTGTGTGTGTGTGTGTGTGTGTTTACGTGAGGATAAGTAAAGCAGGGAAGGAGATGAAGGATGAGGGAAGGAGAGAGAGAGAGAGAGAGAAAAAAAAAGAGAGAGAGAGAGAAAGAGAGAGAGAGAAAACCAGTACTCACGTGACTTGTAAACATGAGCCACAAACAACCATGACAGATCAACAACAACAACAACAATATAACACCCGATATTATATTATAGACAAACAGAAACAAACGTTGGCAACCTACCGTGTGCGTGACGTCAGTGATTTGCTGTGAGTCGCGCCACCAGGTGATACGGGCGGGAGGGCGTGACCCGACCGCCCGACAAACCAACTCCACGGGCCGACCTGCTGACAGTTTCCCCACACCGCCCACGATCTCCACCGACAATGGGCGTACTGTAGACGATGATAAAGAATAATTCAATCAACCACGGTGATAAATTAGGATAAATGAAAGAATAAATTTGATCAATCACACACAACATACAGGTAAATGAATCAACATACTGAAGGTGTTGATCCAGAAAATAATCTTGATCAAACTGGAATAAACTGATCGAAATATTATTGTCATGTCACTGAACAAGACCGAAAAATAAACTCGATCATTTAATACAGAGTTAAGAGTGAATTACGTAGATATACTAAAGTAACAAAAAAAAAATGTATTGTAACCGGGATTAAAGGAATGAGTTAACCCATTATTATAGAAGATAGAGAATTGTTGTAGAAGAGACAGGATTTAAGGTCAATGTTTATGAAGCATTGTGGGAGCCTTAGCTGGGTAGAGTGTGGGAGTGAATAGGAGAAGTTTGGTTAGTCATTGAGAAGGAAGAGGAGAGCCATTCAACATGGAAGGGACCTTTAAAGACCTGTGTTTACTGTTTAAAGAATTATCTGCGTGATATTTAGTGTGTGCTAAATTCCAGGTTGACCTACAGTTCTTTTTAATTATTTACGGCCTGTCCTAACTGGCACTCTCTCCACTCACTGGCACTCTCTCCACCCACTGGCACTCTCTCCACCCACTGGCACTCTCTCCACCCACTGGCACTCTCTCCACCTACTGGCACTCTCTCCACCCAATGGCATTCTCCCACCCACTGGCACTCTCTCCCCCACTGGCACTCTCCCACTGGCACTCTCCACCCACTGGTACTTCTCCCCCAATGGCACTCTCCCCATCATCTCTCGCCCACTGGCACTCTCCACCCACTGGTACCTTCCACCACAGCACTCTCTCCACCCACTGGCACTCTCCCCCACTGGCACTCTCTCCCCACTGGCACTCTCTCCACCCACTGGCATCTCTCCCCACTGGCACTCTCCACCCACTGGCACTCTCTCCCACTGGCACTCTCCCCACCCACTGGCACTCTCTCCCCCACTGGCACTCTCCCCCCACTGGCACTCTCTCCACCCACTGTACTCTCTCCCCAATGGCACTCTTCCCCCACTGGCACCTCTCGCCCACTGGCACTCTCTCCCACCACTGCACTCTCTCCCACTGGCCTGCTCCCCACTGGCACTCTCTCCACCCACTGGCACTCTCTCCACCCACTGGCACTCTCTCCACCCCTGGCACTCTCTCCCCCACTGGCACTCTCCCCCACTGGCACTCTCCACCCACTGGCTCTCTCCCCCACTGGCACTCTCCCCCACTGGCACTCTCTCCCCACTGGCACTCTCTCCCCCTGGCCTCTCCACCCACTGGCACTCTCTCCACCCCTGCTCTCTCTCCCCCACTGGCACTCTCTCCACCCACTGGCCTCTCTCCCCCACTGGCACTCTCTCCACCCTGGCACTCTCTCCACCCACTGGCTCTCCCCCACTGGCACTCTCTCCACCCACTGGCACTCTCTCCACCCACTGGCACTCTCTCCACCCACTGGCACTCTCCCACCCCTGGCACCTCTCCACCCACCTGGTACTCTCTCCTGCTTTCCCCCCACTGCACTCTCTCCACCCACTGGCACTCTCTCCCACCCACTGGCACTCTCTCCCACCTGCCTCTCTCCACCCTGGCACTCTCTCCACCCACTGGCACTCTCCACCCACTGGCACTCTCTCCACCACTGGCACTCTCTCCACCCACTGGCACTCTCTCCACCCACTGGCACTCTCCCCCACTGGCACTCCTCTCACCCACTGGCACTCTTTCCACCCACTGGCACTCTCTCCCACCCACTGGCACTCTCTCCACCCACTGGCACTCTTCACCCACTGGCACTCTCTCCACCCTGGCACTCTCCACCCACTGCTCTCTCCACCCACTGGCACTCTCTCCCACCCACTGGCACTCTCTCTCCACCCACTGGCACTCTCTCCACTCCCACTCAACTCTCTCCACCCAACTCTCTCCACCCACTGGCACTCTCTCCACCCACTGTACTCTCTCCCCCCCTGCTTCCTCTCCACCCACTGGCCTCTCTCCACCCACTGGCACTCTCCCACCCACTGGCACTCTCTCCCCCCTGGCACTCTCTCCACCCACTGGCACTCTCTCCCACCCACTGCACTCTCCCACCCACTGGCACTCTCTCCACCCACTGGCACTCTCTCTCCACCCACTGGCACTCTCTCCCCCACTGGCACTCTCTCCACCCACTGGCACTCTCTCACCCACTGGCACTCTCTCCACCACTGGCACTCTCCACCTTTCTCTCCACCCACTGGCACTCTCTCCACCCCACTGTGCTCTCTCCACCCACTGGCACTCTCTCCCCCACTGGCCTCTCTCCACCACTGCCTCTCTCCACCCACTGCTCTCCACCCACTGGCACTCTCTCCACCCACTGGCACTCTCTCCACCACTGGCACTCTCTCCACCCACTGGTACTCTCTCCACCCAGCCTCTCTCCCCCCACTGGCACTCTCTCCACCCACGCTCTCTCCACCCACTGCTCTCCCTGGCTCTCTCCACCCACTGGCACTCTCCCACCCACTGGCACTCTCTCCCACCCACTGCACCTCCCCACCCACTGGCACTGCATGTATGTGATGGTTGAAGATGTATATGTATAATTGAATGAGTTAACAGTAAAAATAAAATAATACATAAAAGAAAATCAAGAAACACAAAAATAATGACCATCTTTCTTAATTATCTTCACGCGTGTGGGAGAGAGATTTGTTTCTCCATTGTCTTTACAAAACAAACAACAAAACAAAATCCAGATAAAACAAAAACAAAAACTAATCAACTGGCTGTCATAAAACACTCCCAAAATACTGTGAATTATAATGAAAATATGACCCCCTAAACATATTGAAATCTGATAAATGATACGGGAATCGAGTTACGACGTGGAGAGTAAACCGGAATATCATTTAACGCTGCCGAGTTTTATTCCCGTCAGGACCCGTAACCAGTCTGTCATTTTGCTTATCTAATGTCAACGAATTTTGGTATTTACCTCCGACTATAATTATAAAGAAGGATTATTTTCTCGTGTGTGTGTGTGTGTGTTTTGCAGTGTGTTGGTGTCTGGATAGTGTTGCCATGGTGAGGGTGTTGTCATGAATGATTGAACTCAACAGAAAAGAATATATATCAAAGTTAATATTTTGACTTAAGACTAAACAGTGTACATATACACATACACTCATACACAGATGCTTCTGCCCGTACACACACACACACACACACACACACACACACACACACACACACACACACACACACAAACGTCTGCTAACATGGAGTAAAACCGTCACATTATGTCTCTCTGTACTGAGCTGCCTGGTGGTCAACTTATCGACTCCCATCCCACCTCCTCCCCCTCATCTCTCCACAAGTAACCAACACGTCACTCCCAGGTATATGCTATGTAGACCCCGCTAGCACGACCACTTGGGGACTATCGTGGGTTGCCCCCCTCCCTCACCCAGCTACAAGTGAGGTCTAATAACATCATTTTAAAAACGTCAAGCTAAACACCACGTTACAATGGACAGGCAACAGTGCCATAGAGCCTACATAAGCCATCAATCAAGTGGCACTTAGCACACTGGCCCTCTCAAGTCCCTCTGATCTTCATTTATATCTCCAGCTACCAGTTTGATGTACAGCTGCCACATCATCATCACGGATCTCAGCCACGTGCAGCTGCCCAACACCACAGCTGCATCAGGGCCTACAAGACTAGCCTCTCGTTGAGTTTCTGTAGCGTGTGTGTTGACCCCGTGTTTCTTACTCACTGTAACCTTATTTAGTGTATTTCAGCTCTGTTTATTGTATTTCAGTGTGTTGTGTTTTTTTTTTTTTTTTTTTTTTTTTTATTTTTTTTATTATTTTATTACCATACACGTTTTAGGAAATACTAACATCTCGTAATAACACAACAAAACAAAGCCAAAACAAACCACTCGTTGGCCAGACACAAAAACGAGGGTACTCGCTGATAACTGCAGGTAATGACACAAAGGAAACAATTATCTCTTCTTATCTCTTCCCTTTCGTTTCCTCCACAACTTCCACGTACTCCCAACCTCCTCTCTTCTTCTTCTTCTTCCTCTTCCTCCTCTCCCTCCTCTGGTCCACAAGGGCAGAGGGGGAACCATTGTGCCTCTGCGTTATCACAGTTAATCTCTTCTCGTCCATTACCCCAGAGAGAGATGCTAGTGGTTATTGTAGGCTGGGTATTGTAGCCCTGATGAAGACCTGGTTACTGACTGTTTCTGACCTGTACCTGGACCTGTTGACCTATACCTGGACCTACCGACTGTTTCTGACCTGTACCTGGACCTGTTGACCTACACCTAGACCTGCTAACTTTTTCTGACCTACATCTGCATCTATTATATACAGACTAATAGAGAGAACTATCTATCACCATACAACCTCTCTCTCTCTCTCTCTCCCCAAACATCACCTTTGTTGTCATCCCTATGTGCCTGAGGCTTCTCTCCATAATTAAGTTTTATTCCAATTTATCACCTTCTATACCCTTTCCATCCTTCCCATGTGTCTATGTCTCTTCGTTATCATATTATTCCTTCGTTTACTCTCTCTGTTATCATCTACCCCCCTTTTATTCTGTTAATTAAAACGTCTATTCCCTTGTTATCTTATTCTCCTTCTCCCCTTTTATTATTCCCACCCCACGTGTATTCTTCCTGGTATATATAACTTGAATCTGTTATTGTTTGTCTGTTGGTTTATTCATTCGTCTTGTGTATGGATTGTCCCTCTAAGGTTGGGTAAGGTTGGGTGGACTCTGTGTGTGTATGCTATCATGAACGATGCTTTCTTTGGGTCAGTCAGATTGGAGGATTTTGTTTTGTTTAGGCCATTCATTCATTCATTCATTCATTCATTCATCTATCTATCTATCTATCTCTTTTTATCGGTTTCTGTCTATCTACATGTCTCATTTTCTGTATGTCTGTCTGTCTGTTTGTCTGTCTGTCTGTCAATTTCCTACTTCTCTCTCTCTCTCTCTCTCTCTTGTTTAAATGTCTTTTATATCTCCAGATAAATCTTCCCGTCGTTTCACTTGTACTGTAGAATGTCTGTAAAAGTCTGTAAAATGTCTTATTAGCTTTTTCTCTCTCCTCTCTTGTACCTCACACTAAGTACAGCACATACTAATAACTACAGTATCAGTACAGTGTGTAAATTAGTATGAGTAAAAAGAAAAGTATTTTTTTTTCAGACTCACTTAATACTACGAAATTTCTCCTACTGTATTTTCTCATCTTTCTTGTAATAACTTTTCCAAACGCGAATACATAAGGGGGATGGTGTACCCTGTGCTGGTCATGACAACTGAAACAATTCTATTCTGATATGTGTGTGTGTGTGTGTGTGTGTGTGTGTGTGTGTGTGTGTGTGTGTGTGTGTGTGTGTGTAAGTCCGACATGACAAGATTATTTTTGGGTCCAGTTCTAAGGTAATGTTGCTTCATTTCAATCGATCACGGTTAGACACACACACACACACACACACACACACACACACACTACCTACCACAACGTTTCACATTATAGATCCTAAACATCGCCGCTTAGGACCAGTCTTGGTCTAATGACACGGGGGGCGGCGGGGGAGTGGGGCCTCTTCGTCTTACCGGCACAAAGCTCCTAATTAATTTTCCGTTTGAAGCCAAGTCTGAGAACGCTGAATCGAAATGTTGTTGTCAGTCCCAGGGGAGGAACAACGAAGGCGGCGCAGTTGTGTGTGGGAACATTCTCAGATAGCGCAGTGAAGAACCTAGTTGATTTATATGCAAATTTTCCAGGTAACAAAATGCTTAGTAGAGTCAAAACGTCATGCAAAGAGGGAATACAAAAAAAAGTTCCTATCACGCGTGTAGATCCTGAAGAATATACTCGTAGTGAGGCCAGGGTTACTGTGGCGTGTTGTCGGGAGGTGTCTGGGACGGAGGGGGAGGTAACACACACACACACACACACACACACACACACACACACACACACACACACACACACACACACACACCACAAAAAAAATGATATGCACACGTAAGATTGTTCTCAAGGACGATATAATAATGAAAGAATCTTAATAACGTTATCAATGATATAGGAATGATATCAGAGGCGAGGGAGCGTTCGTAAGGCTCTCGGAGTGTTGTCAGAGCTCGAGGAATACTGAGGGCAGCTGACAACCTTTTTTTCCACGTGGTGTCAGTGCAAATGATACCGAATCAGATGAAGCCAGGCAGGTAGTTGAGGTGTGCTTCCTATTGTTACCTGTTTAATTAAGACAGGTGGACTAGCCTGGTTTCATAAAATTAATCTCTGTTCAGGGCGGAGAGTGAGCTTATTATGTCTAAGTATATTAAGTATATTACTACCGTATTCATATTTGGTGGCAGGAAAGAAAATGAGAGATTGGGATCATACATACATACAAATATACATACATACATTACATACATACATACATACATCCATACATACATACATACATACATCCATACATACATAAGTAGATAAGTAGATAAAATGAAAGACAGGCAGATAAACAGATAGATTGTGTGTGTGTGTGAGAAAGAGAGAGAGAGAGAGAGAGCAGGACAAGGGGTGATTGTTTAGGTGGAAATTAATTAATCCGAGAGAATTAAAATTATCTCCGGTGGTCTGGAAACAATACATCAGTGTAGGTGTTTCACCCCCCCCCCCCTCTCTCTCTCTCTCACTCTCTCTCTTCCAACTTCTCTCACTCCTAGTCTCCCTCTCTCCTGTTCTTTCTCCCTCCCTCAACGTCACATAGACACTCCCTCCCTCCTTTCCTCCCTCCTTTCCTCCCTCCCTCCTTCTTTCTTCCCTTCCTCCCTCCCGTTATCTCCCTCCCTCAGCCTCACATGGACACATCCTCCTGTCTTCACTACCAGCACCGTCTCAAGTAACCCCCTCCCCCCAGGAGCTAAGGATGGTTAGGGATGTGCAAACACCGCCGACATCCCATGCTTCCACCCTGCCCCCCCCTCCTTCCTCTATCCTTCCCTCCCTTTCCCTCTTCTCTGCCTCTCTCTCCATCCACCCTTTTTCCACCCTCCATCCATCCCTCGTTTCTTTTCTCCCTTCCTTCCCTCTCACCATCCTTCACCCTCAGTGCCTCCCTCTTTCTCCCTTCATTCCTCCCTTTCTCACTCCCTTCTTCTCTCCCTTTCTCCTTCCTTCCTTCTCCCTTCCACCCTCACTCCTTCTCCCTCCTTCTCCCTTCTGCAGGACACCGCCACTCCACTCTGTACACTCTCCTTCAATATCCTTCCAAACTAACACAAAACGCCTTTTTGCGACAGGACTCTTCGTTGATCGACTCCCTTCCTTCCCTCTCACCATCCTTCACCCTCAGTGCCTCCCTCTTTCTCCCTTCATTCCTCCCTTTCTCACTCCCTTCTTCTCTCCCTTTCTCCTTCCTTCCTTCTCCCTTCCACCCTCACTCCTTCTCCCTCCTTCTCCCTTCTGCAGGACACCGCCACTCCACTCTGTACACTCTCCTTCAATATCCTTCCAAACTAACACAAAACGCCTTTTTGCGACAGGACTCTTCGTTGATCGACCTCTCTCCTTGAAGATGTTCCTACGTTTTTTTTTCATAATTATATTAGCGATTAATGTATACACCGTCATAACCCTATCGTTGAGTGTGTGTGTGTGTGTGTGTGTGTGTGTGAGTAGGGTTATGGTGTAAACAATAGGGTCTTTGATTAGCTCATTGCGACAGGGATTCTCCATTCTTTATTCGCTTTATACATTCCCGCACCTGTGACCATCATCATCGTTACCTCTTTCCTGTTCTTATTTTCTTCTCTCGTTATTATCAGTTTTCGTTATCATCATCATCATTCCCTTCTTTATCACCGTCTTCTTTAGGTCTTCCTCTTCGTCGTCTCTTAAGTCCTTCTATCTCGCTCTATCCATTAGCAGCCTCCTGCGCCCTCTTTATCGCCTCTTAACTCTTACTGATCTCCTCAGTTTCGTAATCTTCCTCTTTACTGCTTCTCTTCAATTCGCTCAATGACTCTCCTCCTCCTCTTCTTCCTCCTTCTCCTCTTCTTCCTCTTCCTTCTCCTTCTTTGGTCTTGCTCCCCCACGCCTTCCTCTTCCTCCTCCGTTTTCTTCTTTCTTTCACCTTTTCTTCTCTTGCTCTCTTTCTCCCTCTTTCTGTTCCTTCTTCTTATTTTTCTCTTTCTCCTCCAATTTTTCTTCATCTCCACCCCGCCCTCTTCTTTCTCCTTATCCCTCTTCCATCTTCTCCGTCTTCTTCACTCCCTTATCCATCTCTTTCCTCCTCATTATATTCGCATCCTACTCCTCTTCCTTCAAATATATTTTTTTCCAATTCTTCCTTCATTTTTCTTCATTCTCCTCTCAATCATCTCCCTCTTCAACCCCCTCCTCTTCTTCTCCTTCATTCTTTCCTTTACTCATCCATTCCATAATCATTATTTACTCTTACAATTAGGCTGGACGTAAAAAATACTCTTTTCCAATCACTCGACCGATCGTAAATTTTACTACCAAGGTAAAGATTAAACAAGACCATCCGGGGAAAAAATAACATGAGATTTTTTTTTATTCCAGGATATACGAGAGAGACCCGAAAGAGGTCAGTATTTTTTTTTTTCATATTAAAATAAGACGAGACACAATCACTTGAATTTGATAACAATTTATGTCGTGTTTATCATTGATGTTTACCTGACAACATCAAGTAAATATTTTAATACTTATTCAAAATTGCTTCAATCTTTTTTTTTATCAATTACTTTTTTTTATTCATTATTGACTTTTTTTTCACAGTCGTATTATTTAATTTTTTTATGTCATCTGAGAAGTTAAACAATATTTTCTGGGGTATTATTTTCCTTTGTTTGATAATACTTGTGTTTTATGGTCATGGAACTGTTCAACTTTCCCCGGGAACAGTGCCAACGACCGGGGATGGTGGCACTACACGCGGCACTCAGGGTGTGTAGTGAAGTCCCTCCCTCTCTACTTCTTTACCTCAGTACCTCTCCTTCTTCCTTGCCTCCTTACCTCCTTCCTTACCTCAGTCCACCCCTTCTTTCCATCGCTCCTTCCTCCCTCCCCCTCCTGTCCTCCATCCCCTCCTCCTACTCCTATAGGATACTCACGCAGGACGTTGACGGTGAGGGAGGTGGAGGAAGGCTCAGTGATGTTATTGTTGAGAGCCTGGCAGGTAAGGGTGGCGCCCTGAACATCTCTCGCCGCCTCAAACATCACTCTCGCCTCCACGCCCGTTCCCCGGATGCTGCTCACCTGCAGAAGATCAACACGTACAGCCTAAGAGAGTGAGACAGAGAGAGAGAGAGAAAGCAAGAGAGAGAGAGACATAGAGATACAGACCAATCTCCATGCTCGAATCCTTGATATTGTCCTTAGGTAAAAAAAACAATGTGTGTGTGTGTGTGTGTGTGTGTGTGTGTGTGTGTGTGTGTGTGTGTGTGTGTGTGTGTGTGTGTGTGTGTGTGTGTGTGTGTGTGTGTGTGTGTGTGTGTGTGTGTGTGTGTGTGTGTGTGAAGTGCTGTAAACAGTATACGCCTTATTACAACTGTTCGATAAAATTAATGATTGAACTAAATTAAATAAATTGTCTATTTGTTAACCCTCACACACACACACACGAATGAACAAGTATCCTATACACTTAGTATATGTAGACAGTAAATTCATTTATGTAATTTACGTATGTATGTATGTATGTATGTATGTATGTATGTATGTATGTATGTATGTATGTATGTATGTATGTATGTATGTATGTATGTAACGTATGTATATTATATATTTCGTCACCAAAATACGTCAATAACTGATGTACCAATTTCAATACCATTTTTACACGTTCATAGAGCAACAACATACTGGGGGGGGGGACGAAACGATTAGAATTTATATTCAAGTCTGGTGAATGTTACTATCAAAGAGGAGCGTCTGGTGAATGTTACATCAAAGAGGACCAGCGTAATTACTTCTGCGTCAGGAAGGTCCTCTGTGTTCCTGTGAGAGAGAATAGAGCAGTCTAGTCCTCCCTTCTGCCTGTCTGTAAGTGGACACCTTTTGTATATAAATTCAGAAGGAGCCAAATCACGTAATTTTTTTTTCGGGGGGAGGAGGAAGTGAATGCTAGTTGACATACAGTACTGTTGTCGAGTGAGAAGTAAACACTCACGGGAAAACGAGTAAGACTATCACTCATGGGAGGCGTACCCTCACGCAGGCTTGAGTACACACACACACACACTTCACCTACCCTCCCCCCAAAAAAAAAAAATTGGTAAATAATTTTTCGCAAGAAATTCGCTCACCGTGCAACTAGATTTTGTGAGGTAATGTAGTCATAAACCCTCGAGGGCGTGAAGATCAACATTGCTCCTCCCGTGTGTGTGTGTGAGGAGGAAGACGATTCACACACTCCTAATGTATTCTCTCTCTCTCTCGGACCTATCTGCTGCCCTATTTTCACTGCTGTTATTGCTGCTGTGTCGTTGCTGTTTTACCCTAGCTCACTATTCCTTCAGTAACTGATAGCCTTAGTTCTTGCTGTATCTGCTGCTGACAGTGTTGGTAGTCAAGGTGATGACATTTATGGTTATGGTGCTGCTGACAGTGATAATGGTGTTGCTGACAGTGATAATGATGCTGCTGATAGTGACGATGGCGCTACTGACAGCGATGATGATGATGATGCTGACAGTGATAATGATGCTGCTGATAGTGACGATGGCGCTACTGACAGCGATGATGATGATGATGCTGACAGTGATGATGATGCTGCTGACAGTGATGGTGTTACTGACAGAAAGGGTGCTGATCTTCCCGACTTTTTTAGGCTGTTTTGCTGACGCTGGAGCCATTATGTTTATTGGGGCCATTTCTGTCGTTGATGTTGGCTGCTGTAAACCTCAGACAACCAGAACAATCTTAGTGTTATTAATCAACAGCCAATAATAACGTTTACAACTTATCCTCTACAGTGAATGAAAGCGGTGGTGGTAGTGGTGGTGGTAGGGATGGTGGTGGTTGTAGTGGTATGGATGGTGGTGGTGGTAGTGGTAGGGATGGTGGTGGTTGTAGGGGTATGGATGGTGTTGGTAGTGGTGGTTTGGATGGTGGTAGTGGTAGGGATGGTAGTAGTGGTGGTGGTGGTGGTGGTAGGAATGGTGGTAGTGATGGTGGTAGTTGGAATGGTGGTAGTGGTGATAGATGATTCATTATCATATTGCATGAGGATTTAGAAGCTCATCCGGCAAGTCGACGCTGAGACACGTTTCTGCCTGAAGGTCCCCAGCCTCACCTCACCTCATCTTACCTCATTTCACCTCACCTCAGACACTCTAATCTAACCTCATCTCACCTCAGATACTTTCACCTCACGTCACCTCAAATAAGCTAACTTTAACTCACCTCACCTCACCTCACCTCAGACACTCTAATCTAACCTCATCTCACCTCAGATACTTTCACCTCACCTCACGTCACCTCAAATAAGCTAACTTTAACTCACCTCACCTCATCTCAGACACGCTCACTTTACCTCACCTCACCTCAATTTAAAATTCACTTCAATACACCTGGCCTCAAAGGTCTCAATAATCAGTAATATCTAAAAAAAAATAAAATAAAAATAAAATATAAAATAAAAGATAAAATGCGAAATACCAATAATTAACATTTCAAAATATGTGAAGAAAAACGAAAAAACATTAGAAAATAATTGAAAACCAACAGATGAAGTTACACGACATTTTAACCAATCACAGATCGTATCAGCCATGTATTGGGCAACATTTAAAGGTCAATGTATTTCTGATATCTTTTTGTAAATTATAATGTTAAATCTTTATTCCTTTCATACATATAGAACTTCAAGGTCCCGAGTTCCAATGACTATTTTTTTTAATAAGTATCTTTTCTTCCTGGAACTTTTACTTGAGTAACATTTCAGACAATCATCGCTACTTTTACTTCGTTACTTTGATTCGTTACTTTTAATGCCTGGATGCACTCAAGGCTCTATGGACTGAGAACTAGAAGGACATATAGAACCCCCCCCCCCCCTACACCAATGGACATATTAAAGGCTTTCACTCTATAATGAATTTTCCCTTACTTCAACACAGCCTTACCAGCATTACCACCAGCATGTGAAAAAAAAGGGGTTGCAGTGATTAACAAAAAAACATCGAAAATCAGCTTTTGTTTATTGTTAAAGAATAGGTTTATGCAATACTGGTATACACATAGAAATGATGAGTGTATATTTCTCAGTATGTAGAGTATTATTATTATCATTATTATTATTATTATTTTTATTATTATTACCTTCAGGCTACGGACAGCATCAGAATAAGTCAGAGAATCTAGTTAGTTAAGTATTATATTCTCAATCCCTAACTATATTGTAATTCTTTAAAAAATCTCTATTACACTGGTATGTTTACTCTGAATATTTGAGTCCTTTATAAACTCAATTTTATTTTGCTTTATTTAACATGTAAGAATACTCCTGCTTTCCCCTGTGTAAGTTCTGTCAGATTAAGAGTAGTTTTACAAGAGGGTATTACGTCTACCAGTGTTTACAGACAAAATTATTTACGTTTATTATGAGTGATAAAATGTGTGATTTACAAACTTGCTAGTAATGTTATTTTTTTATTTACTGTCTGTACATGAACGATACAGTGATTTACGAACCATGACGTACTAATTTGATTTACAATCCACGATTTATAAATAAACTCTGATTTACATACCAAGACTTACAAACAAACACTCATTTACATACCAAGACTTACAAACAAGCAGTGATTAACGATCCTTATCATAATAACAGTGATTTACGAGCCATGATTTACAAAGAGTAATTAATACTTTTTTTTGTACACACACCCTAAGCACACGAATAGCAGTACTGTACACATAACGTAGAATATCTCTAGTGACATAATTCCACATTAACTTCCTACATCATCCAAAAACCAAGATTTAGTACGAGATAAAAAATCTAAAAAAAAAAAATATATCGATTTTTTTTTCGCAAGAAGGAAAACATCAGAGACTCAGCCGTGAGAAATGATATTATTCCTGGAGTTAAATTTAGAATCTATAAAAACTGAGAGACCATATTATGTTTAATCTCATCTGAATAATGCGTCGAAGGGAATGGGCGCTTGTTTATAAGAACGAGAGGAGAATTAGAGAGAGAAGGAGGAGGAGGAGGAGGAGGAGGAGGAGAAGCAGGAAGAGGAAAAGGAGGAGGAGGATATTCAGAGTGTATTATGGAGTATGGTTGCTCGTATCTCTCTCTCTCTCTCTCTCTCTCTCTCTCTCTCAACTCACACCGTCTACACCTCACCTCAAGTCTTACCTGGTCCAGCCTCTCTCCGTTCTTCCACCAGGTGAGTGTGGGGGTAGGGTAGCCGCCCACCGACCTGCAGGTAAGCTGGGTGTGGGAACCTTCCTCCAGGGGTCCTACGGCGTGGCCCAATTGCCCTCCGATCTTATTAAGGATGATGGGAGGTCCTGGAGGAACTGTAAGGAGAGCGAGAGGACACGGTGTTAAGGATCAGTCGGGCAGGATAACATCACGGTGAAGAGGTGAGCTAAAGGTATTATCTAGTGCACGTTATAGTGACCTGATACATGTTACGGTAAGATAAGAGGTGAAGATGATGATGATAATAATAATAATAATAATAATAATAATAATAATAATCAGGACCATACACAATATCAAAGACGGCCCATCAAAACAATACTAATGGCGAAGGAGCCACAATCATAACTACACAGTATAAATCAATCGAATCAAAACACACAAGTCAACGCAATAAAACTCTTTAACCGCAGGAACCACCAAGGGCAGTCATTAAAGGTACACAGTAAACCAAGTAATTTTTGTTTTTAAGACTATGAGTAGGGGAGTACCAAAGCGGGATACATCTACTACTACTATTATTTTTTTTTAAATGGCCTACAGCCTCCCCCAATAGCCATACCTTCGCCGCCATTTTATTACCTTAATATTAACTATCCTAATACATAAGTAGCTATCCTATTACTACTACTACTACTACTACTACCACACACACACACACACACAAACACATCTCTCACCACTCACTCTGATCAACATGGGATTCCTATTTACTTTGCCCACTGACACTAACCTTCCGTCCTTTACATCAAAAGGAGAGCTTGGCTGAGTTACATCAAAGTCTGTCCCCTTTCATGTCTATGGGATATTGATATTACATTTTCTTGAGAGACAGGGAGAAGCGAACAAATAATACAGATAGAGAGACATATACAAATAGAGGAGACAAGTATTCCCTCTTTCTTTTCTCTCTCTCTCATATAATCTGGAGGTCGTTAAGAGGATGACGTAATCTTATCTCCTGCGATCCATAGATTCTTATTTTTTTTCTTTGAGGTGAAAGACAAGGTCGGCTACCGTCAATGTATGTATGTGTGTGTGTGTGTGTGTGTGTGTGTGTGTGTGTGTGTGTGTGTGTGTGTGTGTGTGTGTGTGTGTGTGTGTGGGTGTGTGTGTGTGTGTGTGTGTGGGTGTGTGTGTGTGTGTGTGTGTGTGTGTGTGTGTGTGTGTGTGTGTGTGTGTGTGTGTGTGTGTGTGTGTGTTTGTCTTGTTCGTGATCCCCTGCGTCTTGCTAACCAAATAGACTGACAGACATATTGGTATGGACAGACATATCAGTTGTCTTCTGACCTCGCTAGAGGAAAGGTCACAGCGTCTTAGCTCCCGGGGATAAATTGTCAGTAATGACAAGTGCTACTTGTGAACAGGGCTGTGCCCTTCTGAGGGACGAGTTGGAGACGGCCAAGGAAGATATCTTGAAATTAAAAGAAGAGATAGCAAGGATGAAGGAAGAAACGAGGCAAGGAAAGCCGGTGAATGACGAAAACTCAGGCGAATAGAAGGTTGTGAGGAGAGGGACAACCAAACTAGTAGTGAAAAATCACACCAAGGATACGACAACAACGACAACAGCAGCTAAGTGTACCAACTCTTTCAGTCCCTTGATAGATGAATTGGACGTTAGTATAGTCAGGGACAAAGCTGACAAGGAAGGTAAGAAAATCTTGATTGTTGGCGACTCACAGGTACAGTACATGGACAGAGCTTTTTGCTGTAAAGATAAAAATAGGATGAGGGTGTGTTTGCCAGGAGCTGGGGTGGGGGATATAGTTGACAGGATAGACAATATCTTGTCTGGTAATGGGAACAAACCCATTATCTGTCTTAGTGCAGGAGGCAATGATATTGGCCGGTGTAGGAGTGAGGAGCTTCTTGATAAGTTCAAGACAGCTATAGAACGTGTTAGGTCTAAGGGAGAGATCCCTATCATATGTGTTGTCCTGCCTAGAAGGAGAGTTGGAAATGAATGGTTGTCAAGGGCAGTTGGTGTCAACGGCCGTCTTCACAGATATTGCAAGTCAATATCAGTACCATTCATTGACAACTGGGACAACTTCTACGGCAGAAGGGACCCTTATGCTAGGGATGGGGTGCATCTGTCTAGGGATGGAGTAGCAACCCTGGCTGGGACTCTCGAAAGGGCAGTCCAAAAGATGTCGAAGTCTTTAAACTGCTAGGGGAACATGTGAGCACGGGGGTGGAGGAGACTGCAGTGGGAGCGGGAAAACAAAGTGAAAGGTTACAGGGAAATAGTGTTAGGAATGATGACAAAACTAAAGTAGACAGCGAGTTAAAACCTAAATGCGGCAGCGGGAGGACTCAGAACACTACTAACTTAAATGTCTACTACGCGAACAGTAGAAGTATGAGAAACAAAATGGATGATATTCGGGCCTTGGTATGTACCGAAAAAATCGATATAATAGCATTCACTGAAACATGTATCAACCTAGACTCCCGTGAGTTACCTGTCGAATACCAAATTGCAGGTTACAAATTATTCCATACCGATAGGCAGATTAGGAAAGGAGGCGGAGTAGCAATTTATGTCAGGGATAATCTGAAGTGTGAAATAAATAAGGAAATAAAAACTGAGTGGAATACAGAAACAATTTGGATATAATTAATCGACGGTAGGGATAAATTAATCATAGGAGTAATATATAGACCTCCCAATCTTGATAGAGTTAATGAGTGACTTATCTGGGGTAAAATGCGCAGGGCTTCCATACACAACAAAGTCTGTATAGTAGGCGACTTTAACCTTGGCCAAATAGATTAGATTGACATTACGGGTAACTCAGAATCAGAGGATTTTCTTGAAACGATCCTGGACTGTTTCCTAAGTCAACATATAACCGAATCCACCCGGGGTAATAATATACTCGATTTAGTTCTGTCGAACAGAGAAAACCTCATTAGTAATGTCAAGGTAGGGAACGTACTTGCAAACAGCGATCACAAAGAAATTAGAGTCCAGTTAGATTTTCAGGGCAGCCGTAAGGAAAATTCCACAAAAGTCCCAGATTTTAGAAGGGCAAACTTTGATAGTTTGAAGAGGCAGTTGAGAGAAGGGGCATCACGCTTTGGGGTGAACTACATGGACCTGACGGTTGAAACTGACCTCATAATGAGATCTGAGGTTGCCGAGTTCCACGACAATTTAAATAATGAGTTACTTAATGCAGAAAGGCAGAACATACCATACAAAAAACTCAGATCAAACAACAATGACCCTAAATTAATAAATAATTATTTAAAGAACATTGTTGGTCAAAGGAAGGCTATAGGTAGAAGGATAAATCGTGGCGAAATTTACAACTAGGATTATTATAAGGTATTGGTGAGTAGAGTTAAGACCGAGATAAGGAAAGCAAAGCGGAATAATGAGCTGAGGATAGCAAGGGAGGCGAAGACAAACCCCAAGGGATTCTATCAAATTTATCAAACTAAAACACGAGAAAAGATTGGGCCAATACAGTCAGACACCGGCGAACTAACTGATAACGACGGAGAAATGAGCAATAATCTGAATAAATATTTTTCAACAGTTTTCACCACCGAAAATTTAAACATGATACCCGAGGCACCGGCTCTATTCAGAGATAGTGAAGAAAACAAATTAAGCGAGATAGTAGTGACTAGTAACGATGTTAGTAAGCAAATAGACAAGCTAAAGCCTAATAAGTCACCTGGTCCCGATGAGATATTTGCCAGAGTATTAAAGGATTGTAAGGAAGCGCTTAGTATGCCCTTAGCAAAGTTGTTTAACATGTCCTTAAAAACAGGTATAGTACCAGAATCTTGGTGGATATTGAATGTAATCCCGATTTTCTAGAAGGGGGATAGATCACTATCCTCTAACTACCGCCCGATCAATCTAACATCAATAGTAGGCAAATTACTGGAAGCAATCATTTCAAACTCTATTCGAAACCACCTGGAGAAGCACAAATTGATCAATTATTCCCAGCATGGCTTCACAAGCGGGCGTTCATGTCTAACTAATCTATTAACATTCTTTTCATCAGTTTTCGAATCGGTGGACGAGGGGCACAATTATGATGTGGTATATCTCAACTTTAGCAAAGCCTTCGACAGAGTCCCCCACGAAAGACTAATAAGAAAGGTAGACGCACATGGCATTAAAGGTAATATTCTAAAATGGATTAGGCCGTGGTTACAGGACAGGAAACAGCGAGTGAGCATTAACGGCACTAAATCCCATTGGAGCAACGTCACTAGTAGAGTTCCCCAAGGCTCAGTACTTGGACCATTATTATTTATTATATACATAAACGACATAGATATCGGCATAGACAGCAACATAAGTAAATTTGCTGACGACACTAAAATAGGACGTGTAATTAAATCTGACGAGGACTCCGCAAAACTACATGAAGATCTAAAAAAAACTTTCGAATGGTCTGAAAAATGGCAGATGAAATTGAATGTGGACAAATGTAAAGTACTCAGTATAGGAGATGTAAACAGGGAAACCAGTTACCAGATGAACAACGATGCCATTGTGAAATCCGACTGCGAGAGAGATTTAGGAGTAATGATAAGTAGGAACCTTAAGCCAAGTAAACAATGTGTTTTTGCTCGTCATAAGGCTAATAAAGTACTTGGGTTCATACAAAGGAGTGTTTGTTACAAGACTAGTGAGGTCATCTTAAGATTATATCTTGCGCTTGTGAGACCTCACCTGGGTTACGCAGTTCAGTTCTGGTCACCGTATTACAGAATGGATATAGAATCCTTAGAAAGAATCCAGAGGGGAATGACAAGACTAATCCCGGGCATTAGGAACCTTGAGTATAGAGACAGGTTAAGGCATCTTAATTTGCACTCCCTCGAGAGACGTAGAGCGAGGGGCGACATGATAGAGGTGTATAAATGGAAGTCAGGGCTAAACAAAGGGGACATTACAAAGGTACTCAAACTATCCAACCAGGAGCAAACTCGTAACAATGGTTTTAAATTAGACAAATTTAGATTTAGGCGTGAAATAGGTTAACATTGGTTTGGAAACAGAGTAGTGGATGAATGGAACAAGTTACCAAATTTCATCATTAACTCGAATACGCTGGATAGCTTCAAACATAGGTTGGATGCTTATATGAGCAATAGGGGTTGGGTGTAAATGGGACTGCCCAGTATGGGTCAATAGGCCCGCTGCAGTTTCCTCCATTCTTATGTTCTTATGTTTCTATGTAGACAGACAGGCAAATACAGATACAGACAAGAATAGAAATTGACCATTACTATACTCGTGGTCATAATAACGGAGGGATGTGTCGTCAACGATCTAATTCTCAAGCGACTGAAAGTTCACCTGCCCTTTAATTGGAGATATGAGAGAATCTACTTGACTCGCTTGAAGCTACGACACAAAGCTGGCTGGCTATCTGGCTGGACTGTCGGGCTGGCTGGCTGTTATGAAGCATTTTCCTCTTATACCTTCAATTAACCTTTAACCTTTGCCAATCTAAAACAAAATGTCAATAACTCAACTCATAAAGATCGGAATATGGAGTGAATGAAAAACCACCAATCAGAATGATGCATTTTATTCTCCTTGTGAACAAATACTCATACAAAAAAAACACATCTCTACCACACAAGTCACTGTCTACGTGTACACAAGACTACAATACCAAAGGTCACAAACATCTAAGAACTTTGGCAGAATCTCGTACAGTTTCAAGACCTCATAACGGCAACACCTGGCCAGTGAGAAGTTTAGTTGGTCATCTGTTAACGTGGGTCTTACAACAGCCACTGTAAAGACTCGTAAAGCTAAGGTTATATAACTCACACAGACAGCGGCAGACTCGGTCAAAATGAGAATCATCATCAAAATTACAAAAAAATTCTCTGACTCACATTGCCAACATCTTATCAAGTCATTCACAAACCCACCCACACATTCACAAACTCACCACCACATCCACAAACCCACCACCACATCCACAAACCCACCACCACATTCACAAACCCCCCACCACATTCACAAACCCACCACCACATTCACAAAATTACCACCACATTCACAAACTCACCACCACATTCACACATACACCACCACATTCAGTAAGCTCTCTTAAGGATTTCAGAGAGTCCAACACGTCACGAACTTTTAGAAAAATTGAATGAGAATCCCCACGATCGACGGAGGCCACCCATCATTCCTCATATCAGAGTGCTGGTCCTTGTTAGACGTTTCCATCCCCCCTCCTCTCCCTTGCTCCTTCCCCTTCTTCCCCTTCCTCCTCTTCTTCGTTACTCGCCCACTACTCATGAGACGTATTCACTAAAGAAGTCTTACTCATCTGTTTATTCTTAAGGTCTGTGGTATAGTTTAATACATTCCTTATAGCCATGGAGATATCCTAGAGGCTTGTGATATCCTTATAGTCCTGCCCCAGAGATATCCACTAAGTATATGATATCTATTAGTACGTTCCTTTCTGTTCGTTTAGATATCCTTCGTTCTTCTCAATCTCTTCTCATTCCTCCATCCTATACAGTGCAATGTTGTAAAATTTCCTCTATTTCTCTATAACTTCCAAACTTAAAAGCAAATGTCTAATATATTTCACACACAGGAGGTTTTAATCAATCATTTATCCTGACGAAGACCTCAACACCTTCAAGATGTGTTTTTCCAACTGAGTCTTCTTCATCTTCAAGGCAGCAAATAAACCTCCATTATCCACCCAACAACTGCGATAACTGGCTGGAAATCTCTACCACACTGCCTCTCTAAAACGCACACCCTATACCCAAGGCTTTTCTTTCCAGGGGGTTATTAAACCAACCATAAAAAAACGGACAAACCACCACAATGACGTTCCGGAGGCGTTGTAGTACCCGCATTTTTATTTCAGACTTCTCTCTATTACCATCATCCTCGGTCCTAAAGGTATTATTTCCGCTATTAAAACTGAGAGCAGCCTTAAACAGTCTTCTAAGTACACCGTAAAGAGACGTAATCTCCACTCCCTTCTTTCCCTTTCCCTCCCTCTCTTTGTCTCTCTCTCCCGCCAAGTCCATTATGAGTTTATTATATTCTTTCTATGATTGCTTATAAAGTTGGTGTATACGCTGCCTCCTCCTCCCCCCCCCATAAAAAAAAAAATAATAAATAAACAAATAAAAAGAAAATCAATAAAAAAAGTGGCGAAGCTAAAAAAATTATAATATTCTTTCCTCACTGTAGAAAAATGTATTCAAAATTTGCCTTTGTACACTAAAAAAAAAAATCTATTCGAAATATCTCTTATCTCTTGAGAAATTAATTTAAATGTCTCTTTTCCACTTCCAATACCTCATCAATCCTCAAGTATCACGATTTAGCAACACCATTACAGAAGTCAACCACACTGAGCTACTAAGACTTACTGATTCCATTATATCACCTCTGGACTTTTTCTGCTGATAAATGGTCTCAGAATATCCATAAATACCCATAGGAATATCTAATATACGTTCAAGCTGATGATCAAGCTTAAAGACACACACCTTGACTCCCACTATATTCAAGAAAAGCTTAATTTCCTTCCATACAATACATCTCTATGCTTCTTCTTGATACCCCTAGTCAGTGACACCGCATACCACAATGTAAATCTTGACCCGAACTGTAATAATCGTAGATACTAAAGCAGGTGTTATCTTAGTGATCAATCCGGCTATGGGTGGTATTATCTTAACTCTCTATGCACTCTAAGAGCCTCAAGAGGAATTTAAAGTAGGGTCCATGTACTAAATCTGGGTAGGTTTAGCTGCTTGAGTACCATGGGTAAACCTGATGATTTAACCTCACGAGTACAATGAATTAAACCCCTGAGTACGATGTGTTAACTCTTTGAAAACAATGCCAACGATCACAGCATCTTCAAAGCAGTGTTAAGTCATTGTAATCAAAGGTTCTACGATACACGTCAAATTATAACCAGTTTACAGCATCATTTTCCTCAAGTAGAATGGGGTTTATACTTTCTATAAACAAACCAAAAACTACATCATTAATAAATAAACTTTCTGAACCAAATGTAAACACTCTTATCATTAACCTCATATACTGCAAAAAAAAAACAAAAAAAAAACAAGCACTTTTGAACATACCAAACTGTACAAAAAAAGAAAACATTGAATAAACTCCCTCATAAAGTAAGGTTTGGTTAGGTTACGGTTAGGTTACGGTTAGGTTAGGTTACGGTTAGGTTTACTGACACCTTCGACACGCGTTAACCCTCGACAAGACCCGTACTGTAAGGATGGATAAGCAATATTCACCTCCACTAACGCACACATCACACGTCCTCACGCCCGATATTGCCTCTTCCACCAGCTCGATATATCTGGGTGCTCATCCACTATTTCAACTGAGTTACGCTATTGTGTGTTTTTTTGGGGGGTGGAGGGGGGGTGTTTATTTGTGTGTGTGTGTGTGAAGGCAGGCTGAAGAAAAACGAGAAGGAAAAGAGAAGGATAAAGGGAGATGGAAAAGGGAAGGAAGTAAGAAAGAAAAAGGAGGATGAAGATTGCATCCACGGGATCACCTACTTCACCACAGCTCTCTCTCTCTCTCTCTCTCTCTCTCTCTCTCTCTCTCTCTCTCTCTCTCTCTCTCTCTCTCTCTCTCTCTCTCTCTCTCTCTCTCTCTCTCTCTCATACTAAAAGGTAGCTTTGTATCTTAACATATATATTCCCTCTGGACACGGACAAGTCCTATTGAGGGATATCCTGCAACACATCCCTTCCTACAAGACAATGGCCGACTGACAAAGGATATGTGGGTCAGGAGGCTTTCCTGAACACACACACACACACACACACACACACACACACACACACACACACACACACACACACACTCACTACCACCAATCTTCTATGCATAGGCGAAGAATATTGTTGAGAAAGTCTACGGTCTTTACCACCCACGTTTCACTACTCTGGTCATGTACCTTACCTTCACACACACACACACACACACACACACACACACACCACCCAGCAGTAAATAAAGTCAACATTGCCTTTTCATCCTAGGTCAGTAATTAATGTTTGGCTTCATAAAGTCGAGGTAAAATACGACTCCCAGCAGAATGAAAACAGGCCGAGGTCATCAGTATTACAGACAGACAGACACACACACACACACACATCACACACACACACACACACACACACACACACACACACACACATACATACAGAAAAAAATATAATAATGAAGATATAAACATACATGTGTGCGTGACGTGGGTGATGGGTCAGAGTAAATAGATTACCTTACAAATTACCTAATAATGTACGAGTCCTGTGTCTTAGTGCCAGGTGGGGAGGGAGGGAGGGAAGGGGAGGAGATATGACGAGAACCACAGGAAAAACAAACAAAAAACAATGAGGATTTGTTAAGAAAAGGACAAATATTAAGTAGGGTAGGGTCAGGTTTTTTTTTGGGGGGGGGGGCGGGGGCGGGGGATTTTACCAAAGGTCATGGGCTATTTAGGTGTTCCAACTACCAGGGTTAACAAGCATTATAATTACTATTCACACCATAACTAAAAACAACACAATAATATACCAAAACGTATCTTATTACAGTAACTCTCCATGTAACTCCTCATTACACTATATCATCCATCCGTGAGGTAAGTGGGTAATGATGCAACGATTTATAAACAAAACATAAACTCTCCCTGGAGTTATGAATGATTGATGGGAGGAATATATATATAATGACTGTATCCTTACCTGTCCACAACTTTACCTTAACGGGTCAATGGAGGAACGAATAATGCTTAATTAGCGATGATAATTTCCAATTGAAACAAGGACAGTAGTAATAGCAATAACAAAAACAACAATAACAACAACCACAACAATAACAACAGCACCTACATCAAAAATAACAACAACAACCCAAATACCATCAACAATAACAACAATGAAACTCAAAATACATAAATCAGACGTCGTGCAAAGAACAAATAAAAACAGTTTGTATTGTGTTACACTAAGTAGAAAACCTTGACTGTAGTTTAGAGTCTCTTTTGTTTAAGCT
>NW_024749779.1:1062290-1071600 GCF_018991925.1 Homarus americanus
ATAGACAGAAAGATGGCCATGAAAATAAATAGACAGATAGACAGACAGACATTTCATTCTTCCTTCCTCCTTCATTGTGGTGGAATGTAGGTTAGGTTAGGTTGGGTTAGGTTAGGTTAGGTTAGGTTAGGTTAGGTTAGGTTAGGTTAGGTTGGGTTAGGTTAGGTTAGGTTAGGTTGGGTTGGGTTGGGTTGGGTTAGGTTAGGTTAGGTTAGGTTAGGTTAGGTTAGGTTAGGTTAGGTTAGGTTGGGTTAGGTTATAAGAGAAGGCCTCTGTTTAATACCCTAGTTATATTGTTTCTCATTATTGTGTCACTGTTAACCGTTGTTTATATACCTGTTATGTATATGATCTGTGTACATAAATTTTCTACGTGTACTGTACATTATATGTGTACTTTTCGCTGCCTATGTATATTTTATGTATACTTGTACCGTCTACGTATACCACATGCTGAAACTTTTTAACCTTGTGTGATGATTTTACTAAATATGTATGTATGTATGTATGTATGTATGTATGTATGTATGTATGTATGTATGTATGTATGTATGTATGTATGTATGTATGTATGTATGTATGTATGTATGTATGTATGTATGTATGTATGTACAGTATGTATGTATGTATGTATGTATGTATGTATGTATGTATGTATGTATGTATGTATGTATGTATGTATGTATTATTATTAGTATTATCGATATGAATAACATCCTCACTGCCACTGATAAAATTACAATAAAATAATTCCCTAGACGAGACAAAATTCCCCACCCTTCCTCTCCATTTTCAGGGATTTTTCTCTCTGGGGGGTAACTTGGTGTCCCTCTTTACTCTCTACCACCACCACCTGTTGTACCTGCAGCTATATACCACATTATTTCTTCTTTACTGCTTTTCTCAAGTCCCGTTTCCACCGTGTTGTTCATTTCGTTTTAAGGCCTCTTGTTTTTGGCTCGCTCGTAATTTTTTTTTTGGGTTCATCTGCTATAAGGTGGTGGTGTTTTTCCTACTTTCCTCTATTCTTCCTTTCTCTGATTTTTTCTCATTCCCTCTTTTCTTCTAATGTTCCTTCTATCTCTTCGTTTCTCTGACCTTCCCTCCCTCTTTAGTTAATTTTTTCTTTCAGTCCCTCCGATCCTTCCTCACTTCATCTTTCTTTCGTTTTCTCTCTTTCCCTCCATCCTTCATTCCTTCATTCCCTCTTTTCTTTCTTCGTTCCTCTCTGTCCTCCCCTTTTCATCCCTTCCTTCACTTCCTTCTTCCCTCTACCTCTCCGACCTTTCCTAACTTCCTCTATCTTTCTCTCCCTCTCTCCCTCCCTCCCTCTCTCCCTCCCTCCCTCTTTCCACTCCTTCCTCTCTCTGCACCTCTCTCGTCTTTCACTTCCTACTTGCCTTTGAAGATTAACTTTAGGGATTGTTTGATTGTCTCATTATACGTGTCTATTGTTTTGAGATTAATTTGAGACTTCGTTCATTGTCTCATTATCAGGCTATTGTGTCTCGGAACAAACTGTGTGGTCTCGTTCATTATCTCTTATCTGTCTCTTAATGTTTTGAGACTAATCTCGCGGTTTGGTTCATTGTCACTGCTGTATATATATAACTCTCTATCGTGTTTTAGAACTATATAGGCTGGTTTAGTGTCTCGTTATAGGATGTGTGCTTTGGTTCATTGATTCGTAATTGTTCCACTGTGTTTCGAAATGAGTTGTAGGGTTTCATTTATTGTTTCGTTATAGTGGCTTTGTTTATGTGTGTTGACTATCCCTTTTAAAATATCAATCAACTAAATCAGATGTTAACTAATTAACTTAACTCGGATCAAATGGCATTATATTTCACTCAGGTGTCAAACTATTAATGAAACTTACACATATCATGAATTGAGTTTCGGTATCAAACACGTAACTTGGGTCAGATGTTATTCAGTTAACATAGACATTATACCATTAGCGTAACTCACACGTCAATCAGTTAACAAGAGGATATTAGATAATAAACTTAACATACTTTTGTTAGTTCAAGAGTAGCGTGTAAATCAACAGAGAAAAACGTCCCACTATCTTTTACACAGTTATACCTCTACCTCCCTGTGTGTATAACCCTTGTTTCACCTTCATATCGTGTTTATTAGAAGCCATCCCCTCTACCTGTACAGTAAACAAGAGACAGGACTCGTTGTGTTAATATTCTATCTCAATTTAGGTGGGAAAAAGAAGTTCTAACAGGTGGGAGTTTACAAGCAGGAGGACAGGAAACAACTGAGGATTTTTTAGTTTATTTTTTTGTCTCATATTTTGCTTTCAATAAACTCTGAATCTTTATCAGTTATTTATTTGGTATATTCTCTATAACATACAGAAGGCTTCTACTATAACGCACACACACACACACACACACACACACACACACACACACACACACAAACACAAATCAAGCACTTTCCACTTTCCTTGCCACAGTCATCCACTACTCTTATCCTAAAAAAAAACTCTCTGACTTCCTAAACCTACAGCACAAAAGCACAGCAAATCATCTCTTACCATACCTATGTACCTAGACGCTATCATCTTCCTCTCGTTTCATCATACTTGTTCCCCTCTCCTGTGTAGCTCATCTGCTGTACCTGTGTGAGACTCCGACGGCGAAAATTGGTGTTGGTCTGGGGGGGACACGTTTGAGAGGCTACTCGTGAAGTATTGGCTAGAGCTCCTGTGACCACAAGCCCTGCGATGGAGGTATGAGGGAATCGTGGACGGGGGAGGAGAGTAAACAGAGAGAAAGAGAGAGAGAGAGAGAGAGAGAGAGAGAGAGAGAGAGAGAGAGAGAGAGAGAGAGAGAGAGAGAGAGAGAGAGAGAGAGAGAGAGAGAGAGAGGTATAAAGACAAGGTAAAAAATTAGTCCTCAACCCCAACTGAATAACAACCACCCAGGTTACATTCACCACCACCACCATCACCACCCTCACCACCACGCTCCATTTCCTCTTCCGTACCGAAGTTTACCCAGACCGTGACGTTACCTATTTCCTGTATAACACCTTTTTTTTTCACCTTTCCCTTAGGCTCGTGAGGTATAGCCTATAGTATTTGTTTAGCTGTGTTTTATCTTTTAGCTTAAACACGTGACTAAGGTGTTTATGTCTGCCTCGTGATGAAGGAGAGATCCACTGTATCTCTTGTTTACACACACCACAGCTCCTGAAAGTTTCCCCCACTCCCCTTCCCACTCAGTCTACCACCGTCACGGGAATTCTCAATATAAACTCACATTCGCCATTTGTATCCATGAATCATAAATCTTTCTTTTATAGGATGTAAATTTCTTGGTTTTCCTAGTGTTTTTTTTTCCCCTCTGTGTTGGTCTCAAGGAAAACAGGAAAATAACAATGGTCTTTTGGGTTTATAATCTGGTTTTAGTTTTTTTTTTAATTTTTTTTTTTTTTTTTTTTTTTTTTTTTTTCTATCTTTTCTCTTTTTTGTTTTACGATCAGTTGAGAGTATTACTGCTTTGTTTGCCTGTGTGTATCTCAATCTGTGTGTGTGTTTGTGTGTGTAAAAGTTATTGTCAACACGGAAATACTAACAAACCGGTAATAGTAAAAGCATAAAGAAAAAAAAATCCTCTAAGAATATAATGAACCTGTCTCTCCGACTCTTTTTGTATTCAATTTTCTGTCAGAATTGAAATGTGTCAAGAACGCCAAGCACTCCCGTCGACAAAGAGAATTTATTCACCTCATCTGGTTGTGCATGTTCGCTGTCACTTAAATGAAGATGAATACTGCCTCAGGTCTAGTAGCAATCGATGATGATGATGGTGATGATGATGGTGATGATGGTGATGATGGTGATGATGGGGCTCACCAAGGACGTGCTCACACTACGTAATGACTTGCCTGAACAAATACAGTGAAGTGTAATAGTGGTTAGATTGGCCGTCGAGAGAGTTAAGACACTGATGACACGAGTGGACAAGGAGGCACTCACCAAATTTAGTACAACTGACCTTGACCACTTGACGGGAGCTCACCACCACTTCTTGCCAGAGATTAATGGTGACGCAGCTGAGCAAACTAACAACCACTTCACAATTATGTACCAGACGCTCCCCCAGCTTGACGCGACCAGTCTCTCTGCCAGACCCCTCTCCTGCTCCTCCACTCCCATTGATCTTCCAGTGAAACTCTAAAAGGAGTTCTACCCGGAACTAGCTAAATCCCTCTGCTCCATCATCAATGCTTCCCTCAGTCAAGCAAGATGCCCAGCTGACTGGAAGACCTCATATGTGTCATCACACTGACCCCCTCGGCTCTGTCTGATCATCACCATGACCTCATCTGCAAGTTTCGGGAGAAGTTTCTGCATCCTCCTCGACACCGGCTCCTACTACCACCTGGGATCCCTCGTCCGCGAATTGCTGTTAGACACCACAACCGCATCCAGCCCATATGAGCACGTACTGATCGCTATAAGAACAGCCCAGTCCCAACTATTATAAAAATATCAACAACTCGTAATCAACCAGTGTGTTCACCGCCTGCCAATCTTACTTTTGTATTGTCACTATGCTGAAATGCCGTGTAGTTTGACCTTATCCCCACCTTGTTATTGTATATCATATTTGTATCATTTATGTTGCTTGTATATTATATGTTCATCAAGTAACTCATTCCCCAATTATGTAACTTTCATCATCTCTGTTGACTGTATATTTTCAGCCATCTGACTGTCATGTTCTTTCAATAAACCGCTAATTATTATTATCACACCTGAACCTTAAGGTCAATAACGCATTTATCATTGACAGAAACATTGACCTTTAAATTAGTCAACACATCCAAGCAACAAGGTCAGCAAGACAGAGACTAACCCATACATTAATCACAAACCTTAACCACGTGGTCAACAATGCATTTATCTTTTCACAGAGACATTAACCTCGAAGCTAATCAACACACCTGTGACAATAAGGTCAACAATTCACTTACCAATGACGGTGAGGTTGACCTTGGTGATGGCCGAGGGTCTGACCTTGTAGTCGACCCTGCAGGTGTACACGGCCTGGTCAACCACCTTTACGTCCTCCAGCACTAGGGTGGGCGGGTCAGACATGATCCTGAAGAAGGCTCGAGACCCCAGGTAGTCCTCATCAGACCACCTCACTCCCTCCGTGAACGGCCCACTCCTTGTGTCGTAACTGTGTGGCAAGATATAGAGGCAAGTGATAATAATAATAATAATAATAATAATAATAATAATAATAATAATATTAATAACGTGTATATTATATAAATGCCTTAATATAAATTCACCTCCTATATCACCTCACCTCACCTTTCCACAATAACACTCATCAATTTATACTGAATAATAAACAAACTTACCAAACCAATCACATAATTTTTACTCAACATTATTTAACGTTGCTTTAAATACAAACAATCTGTAATGCTTATTGTCGATCACATTAGCCACTCCCACTTCCTCCGTGTTCTCCTCTCCCTGCTTCCCTCTCCTCTCCCTACCTCCCTTGTTCTTTTTCTCCTCTCCCTGCCTCCCTTGTTCTTGTTCTCTTCTCCCTGCCTCCCTTGTTCTTGTTCTCTTCTCCCTGATTCCCTTATTCTTGTTCTCCTCTCCCTGCCTCCCTTGTTCTTGTTCTCTTCTCCCTGCCTCCCTTGTTCTTGTTCTCCTCTCCCTGCCTCCCTTGTTCTTGTTCTCCTCTCCCTGCCTCCCTTGTTCTTGTTCTCTTCTCCCTGCCTCCCTTGTTCTTGTTCTCCTCTCCCTGCCTCCCTCTCCTTGATCTCCTCTCCCTGCCCCCCCGCCCCAAGAATGCGTAGTGACTATGTAGCCCCACCGTAAGTATAATCAAGCTTATGTGGAGTATTATAAAGCTTACGTGGAGTATTATCAAGCGTACGTGGAGTATTATCAAGCTTATGTGGAGTATTACCAAGCTTACGTGGAGTATTATCAAGCTTACGTGGAGTATTATCAAGCTTACGTGGAGTATTATCAAGCTTATGTGGAGTATTATCAAGCTTACGTAAAGTATTATCAAGCTTACGTGGAGTATTATCAGTTTATATTATTGTTGTTGTTTTTTATTTTGTTATTTATCTATGCATTTTTTATTCGTATAAGAGTAACCCAAATTCTTTCTCTCTCTCTCAAATGACAGCTACTCAATAATTATATAAAATTTAACAATATGACAAACTCTCCCAATAATTTTAAAGATAACTATTTGAAGTCTCGCTATTATCTGAACGAATCAATAGCATTACTGAAGCTTCTCTGCAAAACTTTATTCCCTAAGGTCACGTACGAAATCAATACCCTGCCACTGGGGGATGACTTTGTAAATTATGATAAATGATGGGTGAAATTAATGGTCATTGTATGCAGTTTCGTACAGCAGGTAGAAAAAAAAATTATATCAGGTATTATGTTAATTAACCCCTTGAGTACGATGATTTAACCCCTTTGAGTACGATGATTTAACTTTTTGAGTACAGAGAATTTGTCCGGGTTAAGTTAGTGTAATATTTTGAATACGATGATTTAACTTTTTGAGTACAGAGAATTAGTCCGGGTTAAGTTAGCGTCCAACCCGTTAAACCAAGTCCAATCCGTTAAACCAACACCCAATCCGTTAAACCAAGACCCAATCCGTTAAACCAAGTCCAATCCGTTAAACCAAAACGAGACCAATTAGCCTTAAACCACAACTTCCTCCTCACACAAATTAAACCACTTTTCTTCTGAACATGTAAAATATACCATGGCGTAAATTAATGTGGGAAATGGAATATGATTTTTTTTACTATGGAGTTGAAGAGTTTCCCCCAGGATACACGTGGCTAAGGTGAAGCGGGGAGGAGGAAGGCGAAGAGGAGGAGGAGGAGAGGAAGAGGAGGAGGAGGAGAGGAAGAGGAAGGGACCCATATGAAGTGGGGAAGAGAAGGAGGAGGAGAGGAGGAGGAGGAAGACGAAGAGGAGGAGAAGGAGGAGAGGAAAGAGGAGGAGGAGGAGGAGGAGGAAGACGAAGAGGAGGAGGAGGAGAGGAAGAGAGATGAGGAGGAGAGGAGGAAGAGAAGGACCCATGAAGGGGGAAGAGAAGGAGGAGGAGGAGGAGGGAGGAGGAGGAGAGGAAGGTGATACAGTGGAGAAAGAGGTGGAGGAGATAAATATTACAGTGGGAGGAGGGAGGAGGAAGAGGTGGAGGAGGAGGCAGAAGGAGGCAGAAGGAGGAAGAGAAACTCGACAACTAATACCAAGACAAGACAACACTTATCTAGTCACCCTAAACCACCACAGAAAAAAAAGATGGTATATCTGTGGAAACTTCTGACTGTTCATAAAACCTAACCTAACCTAACCTAACCTAACCTAACCTAACCTAACCTAACTTCAGTTGCTTTTTAACATAAATACATACATAATAAGATACATATAATATTACTAGTGTGTTTAAACTACATGATGATCTCAGTAAGAAACAAAGTAATTATCACATCATTACAACACACATACAATAATTACAATATTTATCATAACTTCAATAATCCTGAATATTTTACATCACAAATGAATAAATAATTTTCATTAGTGTTTGACCTCAACTCGGCCCAGCATGACTGTTATCAGAATTTTCTTGGTTGAGGTAATACGAGGAATTTTTAGTGCCAGTCAAGTTTGTATCGTAAAATATGAAACGGGTCTTCAAGGGGCCTTAACACATGCAGTTTATCTTCGTTTATTTCAGACGAAACTCCTAGATTTTTCAGGTCAGTTCAATATGTAGTTGTTTTCTGGTTTATTTTGAATATTTTTTGTTAAAACTTCGATATTATTAACTACTAAATACGTGTTGGACATCTACATAATCTACTGAATAGCTAAATAACGTTGAATTCCTACTAAAATTTACTAAAAAAATATATTTGTTGAACTTTTCGTCATTTCTATTAAACTTTAAGAACTACAGGAAAAAATACAGCCTTTGAACATTTACATATAAGACCGTGTTCAATATCTACCTTCTACTGTATATTATAAGCCTTGAAATATAACCTTAACATTATACTCGAGGATATATAATACTCGTTTATATTGTAAATCCAGAACCAGACTGGGGAGGTAAAATTTCTGTGCACCTCAGAGAAAAAGAAGAGTCTTGAAATTTAGACGAAAGCCTCAGAGGTCTTGTTTGTCTTTTCTGTTCGTGCATGTCTCATCTCTCTTTCCCTTCCTGTGTGTGTGTGTGTGTGTGTGTGTGTGTGTGTGTGTGTGTGTGTGTGTGTGTGCAGTGAGACATGGGTCACATACAGGAGGCACCTCAAGGCACTTGAAAACTTTCACCAACGTAGTCTACGTTCCATCCTCCGAGTTTGCTAGGAAGACAAGAGAATAAATGCCAGTATTCTTGCTGACACCAACTGTAGGAGCATCGAGGCTCCCATTGTCCATGAACAGCTACGTTGGACTGGCCATGTTACCCGCATGGACGACAGTAGACTGCCAAAGCAGCTACTTTGCTGTCACCTAACGAATAGTAAACGTAACGCCGGCTGGCAACTGAAAAGGTATAAGGATAGTCTTAAGACAAACCTGAAAAAGTACCAAATCGACCCCCTCACCTGGGAGTCGATTACTCCACACCGTAACGCTTGGAGGAGCTCCACACGAGAAGGTATCAATACTTTCGAGTTAGCCCGACTGAAAACCGAGGCAAACAAGCGCCAACACCGGAAAAACGCTGCCACCACCCCTCCCTCACTAGATGTAGCCCTCCACATTTGCAACGAATGTGGGTGACCATGCCGGTCCCGAATCGGCCTCTACAATTACCTCAGAACTCACCAACCCAGGTGACATCCTTAGTAACTCATATCATTGTATTATAGCTGGATGATCGTCATACTCGTTTCCGAGTGACAGCAAAGTAGTAGTAGTAGTGTGAGTGTATTTGTGAGTGTGAGTGTATTTGTGAGTGTGAGTGTGTGTGTGTGTGTGTGTGTGTGTGTGTGTGTGTGTGTGTGTGTGTGTGTGTGTGTGTGTGTGTGTGTGTGTGTCCGAAGAATATAAAATAAACTCAAAATCTCCGATCGCCAAATTACAAATGAAATTATGTTCAGGCGGAGGTCCTGCTCACTCCACTGGCTGAGGACGTTCCAGCAGTAATTCAGTTTATTTTTCCTGCCAAAGGTACATCAGTAATTAATTCCCTCATACCCTCCTCTGGGGTGTAAAATTCCCCGCACCCTAAGAAAAATATCCCGACACTCTAGGGAAATTATC
>NW_024749779.1:1071700-1079200 GCF_018991925.1 Homarus americanus
GGACGGACGACGGACGGACAGTCTCTTCTTCATCTCCCTTTGTTTCATTTTCCCATTTTTTCTGTTCTCATCTCTCCTGCTCAATTATCCACACTCTTCCTACTTCCTTTCATCCTTCCTCCCCATCCTTCCTTTTTTCCTTCCTCTTCCTCCTCCCCATTCCCATCACTCCCCTCTCCACGCTTCCTTCTCCACTCTTCCCCTTCTCCCAGCCTTCTTCCTCTTCCTTCAGTCTGTAGTCTGTCCCAGTCCATCCTGTGTTCCTTGAAATTTCCTCATCCTTGATGTTGTTGTTCAGAGGCTGATGAAAACACAGAGAATAATTCCTCTGTGTTTTCGTGGCTCTTGTATTTATGTCTGGGCAGCAGCATCAGGCGTCCTGTGATGACAAGCGAGGGCCCGTTGGAGAGAGAGAAAGAGAGAGAGAGAGAGAGAGTCCACACAGCATTTTAAGAGAGAGAAGTGAGGACATCACAGACAGACGTTACTAAAAAAAAAAGCTACAGGAGGAACAATGCCTTCTGAAGGGAGCTCCTTGTGTAAAAAAAAAGTCCCAGAGAAGATATTTGGATTAGAAGAATCTTTCACGGAAGAGAATGGTTATTATGAGAGGAACGAATGTCTTACGACAGGAGAAGAGAGAGAGAGAAAAACAAAAAAGAGAAGAGAGAGAGAGAGAGTTTGGGGAAAGAAAGGCATTTTGAGAAGAGTAAATTTTGAAAGAGGAACATTTTATATGATGAAACTATTCCGTTCTGGGTTTCTAGTGAGTGAAAGATGATTTTACCGGAACACATATCGTGAAGTTGACCATCCCACACTTAAAAAGTCTTATGGAGTAAGAACAATACTTCTTCATTATCTCCCTTCAGGTTTCAACGCACATTAGAAGTATCCACATTCCTTAAACACACAATTAGGGCTTAAGACATCTGTTCTTTTCCATACAGAACGAGATCTTTAAAATTATAAATTAAAACAAATAAACACGAATTACAACACAGCCTCCCGTTTGCTCTTGCTTGGGGTAGATCGACATACTCTGAAGACAGGATGATTCTCCTAGATAATGTAGGAAAATCCTAGCAAGTTTGGGATAATAGCCAGACGAGGGGAGGAGGCCTGAACGAAGTGAATATATTATAGTACCAGATAGAAACATAAACAGGCAGACAGACAGACAGACAGACAGACAGAAGACAGACAGAAAATTTAATACTAAGTTCCCAGTTTCATTTTCAAACTCGTCCAACAACCTCTAGTTTCCCTTTTAAGTATTTATTAACGAAGAACAAAAAAAATAAATACAAATAAATGTCTTTAGTGCGCCCCTGAACCAGTAATATGGATATGTTTCACAGTGTCTCTAGACCAACGTGAGAAGGAGGCATTAAACAGAGGAGAGACAATTAATTAAAGACTTGCTGTTTGTTTAAAAGAATGAGAAGAGGAAGAAAGGATTGGATATGAAGAAAAGAAGGAAATATGGGAGAAATAATGAAGAAAGAAGAAGAGGAAGGAGGAGGATGAAGAGAGAAAGGATAATGAAAGAAAATGTTGAAAAATATTTGGGGAAGATAATGAAGGAAGAATAAAAGAAGATAATAGAAAGAACATAAGAACATAAGAACATAAGAATGGAGGAACTTCAGGGCCTATTAGTCCATACTGGCAGTCCTGCTTTACAACCAACCCTATTGCTCATATGAGCATCCAACCTATGTTTGAAGCAATTCAGCGTATTCGAGTTAATGATGATATTTTGGTAACTTGGTTCCATTCATCCACTACTCTGTTTCCAACCAGTGTTTACCTATTTCACGCCTAAATCTAAATTTGTCTAATTTAAAACCATTGTTATGAGTTCGCTCCTGGTTGATAATTTGAGTACCTTTTGTAATGTCCCTTTGTTTAGCCCTGTCTTCCACTTATACACCTCTATCAGGTCGCCCTCGCTCTACGTCTCTCGAGGAGTGCAAATTAAGGTGTTAACCTGTCTCTAAGTACTAAGGTTCCTAATGCCCGGATTAGTCTTGTCATTCTCCTCTGAATTCTTCCATGATTCTATATCCATTCTGTAATACGGTGACCAGAACTGAACTGCGTATCCAGGTGTGGTCTCACAAGAGCAAGATACAGTTTTAGGATGACCTCAATCTTGTAACTAACACTCCTTTGTATGAACCTGGGCATTTTATTAGCCTTGTTACGAGCAAAAACACATTGTTTACTTGGCTTAAGGTCTTACTTATCATTACTCCTAAATCTCTCTCGCTGCAGTCGGATTTCTCTATGGCATCGTTGTTCATCTGGCATCTGCTTCCTGTTTACATCTCCTATAATGAGTACTTACATTTGTCGATTATTGAATTTCATCTGCCATTTTTTTCAGACCATTCAAAAATTTGTTTAGATCTTCCTGTAGTTTTGCCGAGTCCTCGTCAGATTTAATAACACGTCCTATTTTAGTGTCATCAGCAAATTTACTTATGTTGCTGTCTATGCCGATATCTATGTCGTTTATGTATATACAAACAATAATGGTCCAAGTACTGAGCCTTGGGGAACTCCACTGTGACGTTGCTCCAATGGGACTTAGTGCCGTTAATGCTCACTCGCTGTTTCCTGTCCTGTAACCACGCCCTAATCCATTTAAGGATGTCACCTTGGATGCCATGAGCTTCACCTTTCTAATTAGTCTTTCGTGGGGGACTCTGTCGAAGGCTTCTATAAAGCCGAGATACACATCATACCACAGCCTCGTCCACTGATTCGGAAACTGATGAAAAGAATGTTAATAGATTAGTTAGGCAAGAACGTCCGCTTGTGAAGTCATGCTGGGAATCATTGATCATTGTGGTGCTTTCTCCAGGTGGTTTCGGAATAGAGTTTCTGAAATGATTGCTTCCAGTAATTTGCCTACTATTGGATGTTAGACTGATTATGGTAGTTAGAGGAGAGACGGTCCTCTTCTTGAAAATCGGTATTACATTCGCTATCCTCCAGGATTCTGGTACTACACCTGTTTTTAAGGACATGTTAAACAACTTTTGCTAAGGGCATACGGTTTCTTCCTTACATTCCTTTTAATACTCTGGCAAATATCTCATCGAATTCACAGGTGACTTATTAGGCTTTAGTTTGTCTATTTGCTTACTAACACGTTACTAGTCACTACTATCTCACTTAATTTGTTTTCACTATCTCTGAATAGAGTCGGTGCCTCGGGCATCATAAGCGGATTTTCGGTGGTGAAACTGTTGAAAAAATATTTATTCAAATTATTATTCATTCGCTGTAATATCAGTGAGCTCGCCGGGCCGGAGTCTGACCGTATTGGTCCAATCTTTTCTCGTGTTTTAGCTTGATACATTTGCAGAATCCTTTTTTGGGGTTTGTTCGCCTCCTTTGCTATCCTCATCTTCATTATTCTCTTGCTTTCCTTATCTCGGTTTTAACTCTACCGCCAATACCCTATGGGCTGTCTTATGTGAATTTCGCCACCATTTATCCTTCACCTAGCCTTCCTTGGCCAATGATGTTCTTTTTAAATAATTATTTATCCATCTAGGTCATTGTTGTCTGATCTGGAGTTTTTTGTATGGTAAGTTCTGCCTTTTGCGCTATAACTCACTATTTAAAATTATCGAACTCGGCAACTTCAGATCTCGTTATCAGGTCGGTGTCATCTGGTGAGGTTCACGGCCAAGCGCGACACCCCCTCTTCAGCTGCCTCCTCAGCTGCATGAGAGGAACAAGATAATGAAGGAAAAGAAGGAACAAACAAAGGAAATATAAGTAAAATAATAAAAAACACAAGAAGAAGATTAAGAAGAAGAAACAAGAAAGATGAAGACGAAGAAGAAGCAGAAAGAAATCACAAATGAAATCGAAGATGACACAGAAAAAGAAAGACAACAAACCTGTCATTATACTAAAAGTGTGCCTGTTAGTCTCCTGCCCAGACAAAGCGCTACCATAACTGCTTTCAAACTTTATATTTGAAGATTTTTTTCAGCTAATGCATCATGAAACTCTGCTCACGAGGTCCATGTAATGATCTTGGTCCATGGAGATTAGTAGCAACTATACCCAACAGAATCTTGAGTGTTCATCAGCAAGGTAACTGCTATTGTCGTGATAGAGTCCCTTATTGTCAAGCTCTGTAATTGGAAGATGGCTCACCTGTCAAGGCCACACACAATCTCCTGGAGGGGCAGAACATTCAGCACATTGCCTACCGTCGCCCTGGTCTCTGGTTAAGGGAGAGTTGTATTAAACCTGAGGTCCTGCAGCGTCTGGAGAAGGATGTATAACCTCGGTGAGTTGAGGTCAAGCGTGAGGGCTGGGCAGGAGGCGGGGGAGGAAGGCGGGGGTGTATCTGTGATCCATACGCTGAATGTTGGACTTACTGGTGCTCTTACATGTAGGTTTGAGGGTGGGGGGTGGAATAGGCTGTGGTAGAGTGGATGCTGGGGACGGAGGGAACAGATGGCACTGAGTAGTATTGTAGAGTGGGAGTAGCAGGTGGTGTTGAGTAGTAGAGGCAGATGGTATTAGGAATGAACAACCCTCCAAAACTACCACTACCTAATACGGTGCCACACACCCAGTAGTGAGAAGAGCTGTACGACCCTTCCAAGAGGCTTACACAGGGACTTAGAGCCTGTACATCTTTAATGGGTGAGAAGATTCTCCCTGAGTATAACCATCAAAAAATTTTTTTCTTTTACTGAACACTTATGGAGAAAAAATCTCGATACTACCGTGATTTTTTTCGTATTATCCAAAGTTTCAAAAACGTACGAAAACTTCTATCTGAAGTCTCTATGCCTCAGTGTAAAGAAATAGTGTGAACATAACAAAGGTATTGCCAGTATAAATAGGATGAATTATGTTATATAAAGTCGATATATGTGCACGTTACCCCTTTCAACAGACTATAGATAGGATTTCTGTACAGCATCTATGTCTCTAGTTTATACTGTCCTTCCTTGGCTGTTCATCACGTCTTTACATCTACGTGTCATTCTTACAACACAGACATATATATATATTTCTTCCATTTTGTCTTTCTTTTTATGTTAATACCGTGAAATATATCGTTCTTTTCTATATAATGAAGCGTTTTCATGGAATATATATTTCTATTACATATATGACGCTACCTATATAATATTATTATACTGTATACTGAATGTTCAGTGTAAAATCTATGGTACATATATTTTTTATTGAAGCCTTAATAAGACATATTTTCCTCTCCATTTAACGCTTTTGGAAATATATATATTTTTATCCAAATACAACGCAATTAGGACATTTACCTCACCATTAACCTTACTGACATACTTTATATCTTTCATATAGTTTTTATTATTTTTATATAACCATTTTTAAAAATACATCTTCTTATATAACACCTTTATATAATACCTTTATCTCCTTGGCCGTCAACATTCCACTAAAGATGAAACTTGTACTCGTATATCTGGCCACATTTTCTCTCAATGGAAGAGCGCGACTTAAAAGACCTGAATATGTCCTTTGTGTCATAGGGTCGGGAAGAAGGAGGAAGGGGGTCGTCTTTCCACCCGCCAAAGATCAAAACGGCAGGAAGTGACTAGAGCTCCCCTGGGACGGATGGAACAGAGGAGGAAAGGAAAGGGGTGGAGGGAAGGGAGCGTTGCGATGTCCTTTGATGACGGTACGCTGAACGGAGTAGTGATTGGTAATGACAGGAAGACGGTAGACAGACAGGTGGAACGATGATGAGAGAGGTAGTAAGGAAGAGAGAGGAGAAGGGAAGAAGGATGAGGAAGGAAGGAAGAGATAATGACAAGGGGACGACGGAATAGAGTGACGAAAAGGAGATTTTGTGAGAAGGATGAAGGGATGAGATGATAAGGAGGAACTGAAGGGGAGGAGTGAGGGAGGAAGAAGGGAGGGTGAGTGGAAAGGAAAGGAGGATGAGGAGAAACTTGGAAAGGGGAAAGGGTGGGGAGGAGAAAGAAGAAACGAGGGAGGGGAAGAAGGAATTGGAGAGGGTGATGGGAAGAGAATAAAGGAGAGGAGGAAAAGGGAGAGGAGAAAAGAGGAGAAAAGGAAAAGGATGAGGGAGGGGAAGGAGGAAGGGATGAAGAGGGAGGGATGAAGGGGAGAAGGAATGAGGTAAAGAAAGAGGAAAGGAAGTGTGGATGAGGAGGTGAAACGGAGAGGGTAAGGGAAGGGAAGGACAGAAAAATGGGAAAGGGTAAGAGTAACAAAGGGGGGAAGGATGAGAGAGAGAGAGAGAGAGAGAGAGAGAGAGAGAGAGAGAGAGAGGAGAGAGAGAGAGAGAGAGAGAGAGAGGAGAGAGAGAGAGAGAGAGAGAGAGAGAGAGAGAGAGAGAGAGAGAGAGAGAGAGAGAGAGAGAGAGAGAGAGAGAGAGAGGAGAGAGAGAGAGAGAGAGAGAGAGAGAGAGAGAGAGAGAGAGAGAGAGAGAGAGAGAGAGAGAGAGAGAGAGAGAGAGAGAGAGAGAGAGAGAGAGAGAGAGAGAGAGAGAGAGAGAGAGAGAGAGAGAGAGAGAGAGAGAGAGAGAGAGAGAGAGAGAGAGAGAGAGAGAGAGAGAGAGAGAGAGAGAGAGAGAGAGAGAGAGAGAGAGGAGAGAGAGAGAGAGAGAGAGAGAGAGAGAGAGAGAGAGAGAGAGAGAGAGAGAGAGAGAGAGAGAGAGAGAGAGAGAGAGAGAGAGAGAGAGAGAGGAGACTGTCCGTCTGTCCGTCCGTCCCTTCCGTTGTGAGGAAGAAACGAAGAGAAAACATATTCTCTCAGTCTACCAACAACCAAAACCAAACATTTCCCACCACCCGATCCATCCACTTACCTACCCACCTACCTACCTACCTACCCACCTACCTACCTACCACCCACCTATCCATCTCTCTCCATCGATATATATACATTATACCTGTCTATATACAGTTTCGTACACACACACAACACACACACACACACCACAGGTTTTATATTATTTTTCCGTCCAAACAGAAGCAACACACTTCCCCCTTTAGTGAAAATACACTTAATTAGTCGACCATTTCCAATATCTCCACCAAAATGAAAACAACAGTCAACTATAAATGTTCCCATATGTCATAATAAAGAGAACCTCCATGAGAGAGAGAGAGAGAGAGAGAGAGAGAGAGAGAGAGAGAGAGAGAGAGAGAGAGAGAGAGAGATTAAGGGTGTCCATAATGACTACCCTGATTAAAACATGAGAGCACACTGTATTTAGGGGGGAATTATTTATGAACACACGGCATACATAGAAGGAGAGATAGAGAGAAAGAGAGAAATGGATAAAAAAGAAGAGATGGAGAAAAGAGAAAGTGAGAAAAAGAGAGCGATAGGAATAAAGATATGTAGAGAGAAATAAAGATAAATTGTAAGTGAGGGAAAATAGAGATATAGAAAAGAGGATAGATTGAGAGAGAGAGAGAGAGAGAGAGAGAGAGAGAGAGA
>NW_024749779.1:1084200-1089200 GCF_018991925.1 Homarus americanus
ATTCCCATATATGGATTAACATTTTTTTATACTTACTGGTAAAAAAGAAAGTAGTGGTAAGTACACCAGGATAAAAGTAGTAGGGAGCATAAAGTAAAGTAAAGGAAGTAAGTAAGTAAGTAAATTAAAGAAAAGTAATAAGAAAAAAGACACAGGTAATTCCAATCAGTTTGTCAGGTGTTGTGTTGACAGTGGCTTCTAACTTCCGTAACTTAGAGGTGAGATGAAAAGTAAACACAGAGTCTGAATTACTCTATAGGTCACTTGTACTGAAGGTGGTGTGTGTGTGTGTGTGTGTGTGTGTGTGTGTGTGTGTCCAGAAACCTTGAACACCACCGCGGCTATCAACATTGCAATCGCCGTTAATGTCATGTTTATCACCAATGTTACCACTATCCCATCACCATTCTATCATCTTCACCATCACCAGTTTCTCTCTCCACTGTAATCACTCTCCTATCACCTTTAAACCACTGTCTTAATTACAAAGGTATCGTGAATATCACCTTTATCGCTACTATCCTATATCACTTCTATGAACGCATGTCACCATCTTGTCATAGCCACTGTCACCTCTATCCCTTCGTCAGCGTCGTTAGCCTGTCACCTCAACCTGTCACAGACTATCATAATATTCTGTCGGTTTGTCACTTATGCAAATCTAATAAAAAATCAAGGAAGACTTGTCTAAAATTGACTTTAACAACACGATTCAAATCCAAAAAGAGTGTATAGTTAATATTGAAGCCAATAATTCTGAGTCCCGTAAGGTAAAAGTTATAAAGTGAGTCCCATACGCATTACTACCCATCAGGAACAGTGTGGTTGGCCTTGCACTTGACCACACCTTCACAGCCCCTCTTCCAACTTTAGGACAGGTGGTGAATGCTGTGTCCATTAACCCGATTTAACCTTAAACAGTAACCCAGTCTGTGACCTTTTGACTTTGTGATTAATTTAATTCGTGTATTTATTCATAAAGACAACTTACAATGGATAAGAAAGAGTTTTGAACCTGTAGGAAAAACTCACCAAATATTGAATGTTGTGAAGCGCCGGGTGACTAGATTCAATAATTTTTCGTTTTGTTTAGTTTTTTTTTATAGTATATACGATATGTTTTAACCGAACGAAAATATAAGCAAAGAGGAAGTAAAGAATAGAGAGGAAAATAAACAGAAGGCTAGAGATATTTTGATAAGCTAACATGACTAAGGTAAAGATGTAAAATGAAAGAGAACTAACATTAGAAAGTAACACAAGAAAGTAAATATGAAAAAAAAAGAAACACTACAGCAACGTCAGGAAGAAAAAGTAACAGTAGAGTTGAGTAAATTAAGAAAGTTACATAACAGTAGAGTAATATCAGCAAGTAACACATCAGTAACATAATAAGGAAAACGTAACACAAGCTTAATATAATAAAGAGAAAGTAACACAAGAATAGAGTAACACAAAGTAACACAATAATATAAGTAATAGAAAATAACACAGGAATAGGAGAGAGAGAGAGAGATTGAAAATGATCAAGGGGTTAGGGAAAGCAGTTCGAATGTAAACAAAAGGTGACCGCCACTCCCTCTTCAACCACAACTAGCGACTCTCCCACACACCACCCACCCACCTTATTGAAAACTAATGACACCTACGGGCTATATTTAGCTCTCGTGGTTATACAAAGTAGGGTAATTGGGGGAGACTTTACGGCATAATTACTAACAATTAAGTGAAGTTATGAGTAGAATTATCCCCCGGAGTATTTTACTTTATCTTAGCGAGTAGAGGAGGTTTGGCACCCAAATAACACGCTACAGTTCACGTGCAATGGGGCTGCTATTTTCTCTCTCTCTCTCTCTCTCTCTCTCTCTCTCTCTCTCTCTCTCTCTCTCTCTCTCTCTCTCTCTCTCTCTCTGCTTATTCCTCATTTATTGATTTTCCCTTTTTCTTTCTGTAATCTCCTTCCTTGTCATCTTCCTCCTCCTCCATTTCCCATATTCTTCCTCCGCATATCAATTATAATCAAATATCCTCCTCCTCCTCTTTATTCTCCTCCTCCTTATTCTCCTCCTCCTCCTCCTCCTCCTCCACCTCTTCCTCCTTCCCTTACAGAAAAAATATTAATCCCTAATAATTCCTTACCTTCTCCTTCACTAGTTATCTTTCTAAGTCGATATTACTCATCTCTATTCACAAAAAAAATAGAAAAAAAAGTTAAAAGGAAAAATCGGATATATAATTACTCGATAGATTAATGAATACGTAATTAAGACGGGTCTGGCCCCCGATCCCAATTGGATTAGATGAGTAGTTCTCCAGGTAAAGAATACAGGTGGTGGTGGTGGTAGTGGTGGTAAGTCTTCTGGTAATGAATCAAGATCGTGGTAGGGTGAGTCAGCGAAGATCTGAGTCTCTTGTCGTTTTACAAATGTGCTTTCAGAAATATTGATGTGATTTCACTTGTAAAAATATCTGTCTCTCTCTCTCTCTCTGTCTCTGTCTCTGTCTCTGTCTCTGTCTCTCTCTCTCTCTCTCTCTCTCTCTCTCTCTCTCTCTCTCTCTCTCTCTCTCTCTCTCTCACACACACACACACAAAGAAAACATACATGAAAGAAATCGTTGATAATAATAACCTCAGAACAAAAGATAATAAGAACAATAACACAGACTGAAGGACAAATTATCTCTGAGTGTAAGCGGGTGACGGCAGGAAGGAGGAAGAGGCAGAAAATGTGATAAATAATGGTTGTAGGAGAATGGTGCCAGACACAAGTGACGGAAGTGAAAGATAAAAGTAAAATTTTTGGTGTCTGTTGGAGAGAGAGAGAGAGAGAGAGAGAGAGAGAGAGAGAGAGAGAGAGAGAGAGAGAGAGAGAGAGAGTCTTGCCCGTCTCTTTGTCTGTCCGTTGTTATATATATCGAGGTATTCACTTTATTTTAATCAACTTTTCATAGTTTTCCCGCTGATATATTAAATAAACTGGCATAAGTATGTTGGGAGGGACAGCGGTGTTATTTGGCCATTACAATATCCACAATCGGGTAAACGTACAGGGACACACACACACACATACATACAGACAGACAGACACATATATATATATATATATATATATATATATATATATATATATATATATATATATATATATATATATATATATATATATATATATATATATATATATATATATATATATATATATATATATATATATATATATATATATATATACACACACATACATACAGACAGACAGACACACGGGCACAGGATAATTTTGATAGTCCTCGTTTCTAAAGGTCAAAATATCACCAGTCAGATATTTGATAATTAATGAGGAACTTGATTTACTTAAGAGTTCCCCTTCTCTTCTGTTCTTTCTTTTCGTTTTCTATTGAGAAGATTCTGATTTTTTTTAATAGGTTACTCGCTTACGTCTGTTCACCTTTTTATTTATTCTCATTTAAAAGAATTTATGTTAGTTTATGAACACTTCTCTTTGTGGTATATGGTAAAATTAAAATTACAATAAAATACTAAAGCATAATATATATTCCAAAGAGTCTTAAAACATTTCACCTCAATTATGTGAAAAGTAAATGAGTACAAAATATATTCAGTGTCCCTCTGTGATGCATGAAAACAGATCCTTAATTAAAGCAATAAAAAAGGAGACAAAAAGAGGCGACCTGGTGATAAAACTCCGCCTCGGCTAATTAATGAAGAACAGTCAAAAATCCTCCCTAATTGGAAATCACATCCGTCAAAATTATTTTCTCAGATGCGCTGGGCAATTAATTATTACGTCAACCATCAAGGTAATGTATTGTTAGGCCCGAGTTGGGAATGAGGTGATTAGTAAGAGGCTTATGATACAATGGTGATAATTAAAATGTAAATCTTAATAACGGGAATTAAAAAGTAAGAACAGTAATAATAAAAGTAATAAAAATAAGTGATTATAATATAGTCATAATGATGATAATTATTTAACCATTATATTGTATGTCTAGGAAACTGTTGCAGCTAAAACAGTTCCGTAGTTGATCCTCTCAGGCACAAGGATCTTACAGGGAGTCTGGAGTTTTGCAAAATATGATCATTATCCAACAGTTTCAAAAAGTAAGTTATAATAATTATGTACAACTGTGGCAAAAATTTCTTAACACTTAGCATTATTTATTAGTGGGTCAAATATGGAATTGGTTTATACTTGCTGTAACACACACACTCACACTCACTCACACACACACACACACACTCACACACTCACACTCACACACTCACACATACTACTACTACTACTACTACTTTGCTGTCACTCGTAAACGAGTATGACGATCATCCAGCTCTGATAAAAGTATATGTGGTATTATGGATGTTACCTCGGTTGGTGAGTTCTGAGGTGACTGAAGAGGCCGATACGGGACCGGCAGGGTCGATCACAGATGTTGCACGTGTCGGGGGCTACATCTAGTGCGGGAGGGGCGGCGGCAGCGTCTTTCCGTCTTTGACGCTTGTCTGCCTAGTTATGCAGTCAGGCTAACTCGAAAGTATTGACACCTTCCTATGTGATGCTTCTCCAAGCGTTATGGTGTGGAGTAATCGACTCCCAGGTGAGGGGGTCGATTTGGCACTTTTTCGGGTTTGTCTTAAGACTATCCTTATACCTTTTCAATTGCCCGCCGGCGTTACGTTTACTATTCGTTAGGTGACTGTAAAGTAGCTGCTTTGGCAGTCTACTGTCGTCCATGCGGGCAACATGGCCAGTCCAGCGTAGTTGTTCATGGATAATGGGAGCCTCGATGCTCCTACATTTGGTGTCACCGAGAATACTGGCATTTGTTCTCTTGTCTTCCCAGTGAACTCGGAGGATGGAACGTAGACTACGTTGGTGAAAGTCTTCAAGCGCCTTGAAGTGCCTCCTGTATGTGACCCATGTCTCACTGCCGTATAGCATACACAAACACACATAAACACTAAACTAAACTACAAAATA
>NW_024749779.1:1094200-1109200 GCF_018991925.1 Homarus americanus
GAATTTCGTGCCACTTCCCAGATATTGCAAGAGATCCCGACCGGGAGAAGGATATGAGGCATTTGTGAGTCTCTTGTCGTGTGATTTTAAATGTGGAGGAGAAGAAGGAAGGAGTAAGGGAGGCAGCTCACTGTTTGGTCACATCCTCCTATATCAAAAGAAGAACAAATAATCAATCCTTTTATTTGTTTCTTTTTCAATATGACAAAACATTTTCATCCCTTTACTTAGCGAAGTTTACATGAAAGACCAAGAAAATAAAGTCATTATTCATAGTCATCTTCAAGCGGCCGGAGGAAACGATCTAAAAGAGATTTCTTCCTCCTCGTGATCAGGTTAGATGTAGCGGGGCTGCTCCTTGCTGAGACGAGATTCAATAACCACGAAAAATGAAGCACCTTCAGCTTATAAGACTCAAATATCTCTGGTTGGCTGGGGGAGGCGCCTACACATAGAACTACTTTACAGCGGTCGGGATTCATTGCGCCAATCTATCTAGGAAGGCTCGACGAAAAATGGAAATTCCCGTTGACTGAGCGAGTGTGGGGCGAGGAGAGGCGAGGCGAGGAGAAGGAGGAGAGGGGCCTGTTTTATTTATTATTATCTTACCGTTTAGGGGTGATTTTGAGGGGAAAAGGGGGGCTAGAGAGGTGAAGAAGGGACTAGAGAAGGGGTAAAAAAAAGAGAGAGAACGTAGAGAGAAAGAGAGAATGACAAACAGAAAAAGAGAGAAAAAAATAGACCGTAACATATATATTACATTACGTTATTTTACCAGATAACACTATGTCACAGGATGATTCTATTATATAGTGCCTCTATAACACTATATACTTATTTTATATTATTTCTGTACTTCTCCATCCATCATGAGAGCAATATATACCTCCACCTATATATAACTGAGCAGGTTTGTGTTTCGGGCACCTATTTTTAAACCCATGAATATATTGCTATCTATTGCATTTATTAACGACAACTGTATATCAACTTTACGACTGACTGAGTTCCACACGGGAAGTTCAGGCTATCATTTTCCTGGTGTCCTACCGACCAACAATAGAGAGAGAAAGAGATCATGAATTAAAGAACTTGTGCAAATAAATGTCGCGATAAACTGCTGGGTAATTGTAACCAAGCGTATTTTAGAAGACAAATATGGCAGTGCAACTCATGAGCACAGAAACTTATTATACAACACGCAAATAATACATTAATCTGATTTAAGAAGTTTATGTATTTATCCATCAACAGCGTGTGTAAATAGTGGTGTTGTTTTGGTCTCTTCATGTATCTGAAGTAGAGGAGTTTATGTACCATTGAGTATCTTGAGCCAGGAAGACCAAATGTGTTGATCTAATTTATGATGTAATTCCGGCGGCGTCTACTTCTGCGTCTACCACTATATCTGCCTCTACGTCCACATTTAAACCTGCGTCTGCGTCCTACAGTAATAATTATCAAGTATTATGCTTTGTTGGTGTTCCGTCGGTATCTATGAGTTATCTCTGTGTGTGTGTGTGTGTGTGTGTGTGTTCCAATAACTGTTGATAGATGGCAGTATTTTCGGAGACAGTTACTTAATATATTACCATTTTATTTCCGTAACAGTTAATACCTCACCAGTATTTTCATGACAATTATCTTACCAATCTCTTCCATAACTGTAAGAAATACCCTTAACATTCTTTCCAACCATAATGGATAACAGTCTCTCACCAGTCATCCTCACCAGTCCCTCTCACCAGTTTTTCTCAGTCACAGTAAATATTTCAACAGTTTACATGGGATTGTGATTTAACCTTTAATACCTAACAGTTAACAAAGGGCTCAAAATAATCCTTCTGCAGACTGAGGAAATCTTTATATGAAAATTAAAATCTTGTTTTCATTTTTTTATTTTCAGATTAACATCAAATTTACTATTCTTGGGTTTATTAAAATATTTCAAAATAACTGTTTAAGAATTTTATTTATATGTATGTATGAATTTTACTAGAATTTTATACGTTTTAAAATCTTTCCCCAAATTTTACGAATTGTGTTGTGAATATTTATTATTAGAAAAAGGATCTGATTACGTCACGGGGAAATGGATTAAAATAATAATTTTAATCTCTCATAATGTAAAGGATTCAAGACTAATATCCTTTTACTGAATATTTTTTGTTTTATTTTTTTTTAGGTGTAAATTATTTATTTTCTTCAACTGCGGCCTTTAAGCACTGGTTACTGTGTGTTAATGTTGTTCCTATACTTGGAAATATCTTTTATATACAGTAATAAGAAATCATTTATGAGTCATGTTTCCTGTAAGGTCTTGTTGTTTTTCGAATTATGTGCTTTAATTACTAACGTTTATAGTATCCTGCACTGAATCATTCCACACACTAAGCAACAATTGTTAATATTAAGACTAACTCATCTTGTACCTGTTTTTGCTATAATCTGAGTTTTAACAGGTGAAGGGTAGAGATCACATAAGTTTATACGCTGGCTAGAAACTTCTTGAGAAATCAGAAAGTTATTTTTTCCGGTTGACAGCGGCCAAGTTTGTGGTGCCGGAAGGTGAGTACCGTTGTTGGCCAAACTACCAAGAAACAAAAACCTAACCTAACATAACCTAACCTAACTTAACCTAACCTAACATAACCTAATCAGATGTGAACAAAATACCACAGGAGATGATCAGTGAATTATCTCATTTAGGTTAAGTTAGGTTAGGTTAGGTTAGGTTAGGTTACTCATATCCTTCAGACAACAGGTAATAAAACTCGTTCTCTTTGGGAGGGAGGGTCTGGCATGAACGGTTTTAGGTACGAATTTAATACTTGTGAGGAAACTGCTGGTCCTTGGTATAAAATAAAGGTCTTAGAGGAAGAATTATTAGTTCACTCGTAATAATGGGAGTGATGGGGGGTGGGGTGGGCAGCGGTGGGTATTATGGAAGATGGAGGAGTAGGAGGAGAAGAATGAGGAGGGGAAGAGAAGAGGAAGAGGGGGAAGGAGGAGGAAGAGGAGGAGGGGAGGGAAGGAAGGGGAGGAGGAGAGGGGAAGGAAAAGGAGGAAGAGAGGGAAAGGAGAACAGACAAGAAGAGAAGGGAAGGGAAGCAGAGGAGAAAAATGGAAAAGAAGGAAACGAGAGGAGAAAAGGGGGAACGAGAGGGAATGAGAGGAACGAAGAGGAGAAGGAGAGAGGGAAGGAGATTAGCCAATAAGAATGTTGGAACACTGTTGATCGTCACTTACTCTAAACCAACCACTCATTCTGACGTAAATTCACTTCAGTCTTAAAACCTAAAAATACTGATCTTTTTCGCTTAGACTAAGATACGTGACCGAGTTTTGTTCAAAGTGATATATATTTTTTTTCAGGTTTGTTTATTACTGATTTTATATGTATTGGTTGAATGGATGCCGCGCTCGTTTCCCCGTCCTGAGATTCCCAGTTCACCCGCCGGTATATAGTGTAGATACATTAGTTTATAGTCGATTGTAGTCGGCCACGCAGTTTACTTGTATACCGAAGGCTAAGTATGCAGTATCTTGTATCAACAATCACTATGGCTTCCAAAGAGCTAGGAAAAAAGTAGTGAATTGTGTAAATTAAAAATAGGAGAAACACTCGTGAATTTGAGTGTACAGGAAGTATGGGGGCGACAGACATATTGAGGAAAAGGAAGAGACGGTTATTACTCCTTGACTGTTCATGCTCTCCCAGCTGGCGTGAATGTCTTCGTCTCCACCTGAATATTGCATGTCTTCACCAGCACCACAGCGGCCGAGGGTATGCCAGTGGTGTTACCTCAAAGTTTAGGGTTTTACAAGACGCGAATCTCTCGAGGGGTGGATAGGTGTGGAAAATTCATACGTGAGGAAACTTCAAAATTATTAATACGTTTCAAAAACCACACAAAGTAGAGTTCCACTATTACGTTTAAGACAGAAACAGATATTCTTTGGTAGACTTCCTTATTTTTCAATGATCCTTTAATTCTCACCATTCAGCAGGTAGTGGGCTAATCCATCACCCTGGTAGGACGTTATACTCCCACCATCGTCAATACACCCAATAGTATACGCATCTCTTGGCTGAGTGTACAAGGTCTGGTGTACATTGACCATTCTTTTTCTCTTGTCGGGTCCTAAACAAAGGCGTTTTCGCTTGAGAGGCGAAAGTCCATGAATGAGTTGCGAGGTCACAAAAATACTGAAAGCACATTCTTGATTCTTTTCAAACCTAAACCAAGTCCCAGATGGCCACTGCAACAACACAAATATTACCTCGAACGAGAAGCCACATACGTATATAAAAGACTTGGCCAGAACCATTGGGAGGCGCGGCAGATTGGCTCACGAGCAGCTGCTGCGCGTATCAACTAGGGGATGAAAGCTGTGGACGGACACATAAAGACAGGCAACAGCGTCTGCCTGGTGTATAAATATGTGCCCAAAAAATATCACAGCTGCCTGCCGTATAAATAGTCGTGAGAGCAGCTGCCAAACGGATAAAAGCCAGCAAATAGGTTATTGATGGCAATGGTCCCAATCCGATGCTGGCGGGACGAACTCCTTCAAGGCGGAAATATATTTTATGATGGGATTTTGTTATTGAGTTCAGTGCGGACAGATTAATGGTGGTGGTGGAGATTACTCTCTCGATAAATGTTTGTGGGTTTAACTGTGCCGGAGGTTTAGTGTGAAGGGTGAGGCTCAGTGTGAGGAGTGAGGCTCAGTGTGAGGAGTGAGGCTCAGTGTGAGGCTCAGTGTGAGGAGTGAGGCTCAGTGTGAGGGGTGAGGCTCAGTGTGAGGAGTGAGACTCAGTGTAAGGGGTGACACAGAAGTACACGGCGTAGGATTACATTGTAGATATCGTACTATTGATGAGGACGATTCTAGTACAAATAATGTCTTCACACTCTCATTTTTGTCTCTGTCGGCGTGTGGTCTTAGTGATGAGGGAGAGGGAAAGAGTATAGATAGAAGGAAACAAGAATGAAAGAGTAAAAGGAAGAGAGAGAGAGAGAGAATGGGAGAGTGTAAAGAAGAGTTAGAGGGAATGAAGGATAGAGAGAGTAAGGGAGAGTTAGAACGAGTGAAGGGGATTTAGAGAGAGTGAGACAGAGTTAAGGAGAGTGAGAGATAATTAGAGAGAGAGTGAGGGATAGTTAGAGAGAGGAGAGACTGAGACAGAGAGGGCGTGAAGAAGAGTTATAAAGAGAGAGATAATGAAAGAAGAATTGCCATATATGTACACTCGGTAAAAAAAAATCTACCGTTACACTTCCTGCGCGAAACAAACTGACACACCAAACCAAGTGTTTCAAAAAAGGACCCTGAGGCATTCCTTGCATTGGTAGCCCCACGCATGTATGGGTTCGGCCACACGAGCTCGAAACAAGTGTGATACTCTGAAACGAGCCACTAACACAATTTGAAACTTGATCGGAACTCTATACCTCATTCTCAATGTCTAATACACGTTGTGAGCGGTGTTCTAGCAAGCTAATGATGTGATATACGTAATAAGTACTTCCAACATTTCCTGATATCTTACATAAAGAATGTGTATGTTATATGAACTGTGCAGCTATTCACATGTTTCAGAACAGCATGGTATATTTTCCAATACGAATAAAGAATGACATAATGTGGCATTAGCCCAAAGTGAAGTAGCAATACAAATACAGATTCGAAATTCGGTTGTAAAATAATCTTAAACCTCTACTGTGTCCACTAATTCTGCCAAACATATAATGCATTCCTATATGGCAACTCATCCACTTCCTTGGCTACTGTAGTTCATGGTGTGTGGAACATTTAACATAACATACAGTTTAACTTATCTAGATATACTGACATTCTCCAGTCAGATTGCAACAAAGTAATTCAATATTGTCAATGAAAAAGCTAATTTCGGCCTACCAAATTAAGTACGAAACATCTCACATTCAGGCCTACCAACCCTCGCGAGACAGCGGGAATGTTCAGTTGGACCACCACCTGTACGGTAGTTTTTTTACCGAGTGTACTACCCCTATTCTTATACCTACCAGCACAGCTTCTATTATCACGACATGAAACGGAATCAATTAATCTCAAGGTGAGTCAGGTGTTCGTGTTCCATTTGCTGTTATTGATCAACAAGGTATTGCTCAGAGGAGATGCATCAAAGGGATTGATTAATGCAGGGTACCTGAACTTCTGAGACCTCACCTGGCCTTGCCTTAACTTAACGTAAATTAATCCAATATAACCCAACCTAAACCTAACCTAACCTACAGATAACCCAATATAACCTACACTTAAACTAACCTAATCTAAACCTACACAAATGTAAACCTAATCTAACCTACACCTATCTAATCTAACCTAACTTAATCTAGCATAACCTAACATAACTTAATCTAACTTAAACTAACCGAAGCTAACCTAACCTTAAACCATCTGGGCTGGAGTAAGATGACTTGAAATGACCCCTAACCATCAAGAGAAGAAGAATTAATCACAAGGTCCAATTGGCTTGTTTAAAGATTCACCTGACCTAAAATGACCTTTAAACACCAAAAGGTAGATGAGTTAGATTAGGTTAATGTTAGGTTAGGTTAGATTAGGTTAGATTAGGCTAGGTTAGGTTACTACCCAAGACCAGCGGGGGAGAACGTCATGGACTACAAGAAATATGACTTACTGGTTCTGAAAGTTGGGGGAGACGAAGCCAACATCCTGGACAAAGTTTTCGTTGCCGGGAGTTTTAATGATGAGCTGTACCGGTGGATGGATTTGCCTTGGTGTGCCAGACTTGTGCTACAGCTGAGCTTGGCGGATATTGGAAGATGAATTCGCCATTAATATGATTTGTTGAGCCATTAGTTAGTGCAGGGAGATAGTCTTTTCTGATGTGTTACTGTGGGTGGGGGGGGGAGGGGGTAGAGGATTGGATGGATGAGGGATTTGGAGGGATGAGGGATTGGAGGGGTGGAGGATTGAAGGGGTTAAAGAGGTAGGGATTAAGGAGGTGGAGGTATAGGGATTTGAAGGGGTAGGAGGTTAGAGCGGGTTGAATATTATTAAGGTAGGACGTTGTTGGGTAGGAATTGAATGTAGGGATTGAAGGGGTAAGGGTTGAAGGGGTAGGGATTGAAGGGGTAGGGGTTGAAGGGGTAGTCATTGAAGGGGTAAGGGTTGAAGGGGTAGGGATTGAAGGGGTAGTCATTGAAGGGGTAGGTGTTGAAGGGGTAGGGGTTGGAGAGCTTGGGGGTTGGCTAGGTACGGGCAGGTTGGGTGGTTGCATTGGCCGTGTTCACTCAGCTCACCGATCCTTCATATGACAGAGAGAGAGGATGAGGAGAAGGAGACCCTGAGGACACAAGCCTTTTGAAGGAAGGAAGGGACAGGAGGAGAGAAGAAAGGAGGAAAGACAAGGAACAGGATAAAGAAACTTGAAGAAAGGAAGAAGGGAAGGAAGGGGAGAAGAGAAAGGAGGAATGATAAAGAACAGGATAAAGGAGTAGAGGGAGAAACGAGAAGAGAAAGAGGAATCCCTAGTGTAGGTATAGAGGGAAGACAAAGTTTAGGTGGAGGGGAAGAGGAGGACTAAGTGAGGAAGGAGAAGAAAATGATAAGGAGGAAGAGGAATAATCGATGAAGAAGGATGTTTAAAGGGAGAAGGAGGAGGAGGAGGAAGAGGAAGAGGAGGAGGAAGAGGAGGAGGAAGAGGAATAATCGATGAAAAAGGATGTTTAATGTGAAGGAGGAAGAAGAGGATGTTTAAAGGGAGAAGGAGGAGGAGGAGGAAGAGGAAGAGGAGGAGGAGGAGGAGGAGGAAAACTTCTCATAAGAAACAATTGTAACCAAAACCTAACCTAACATAACCTAACCTAACATAACCTAACCTAACCTAACCAAAACCTAACCAAAACCTAACCAAAACCTAACCTAACCAAAACCTAACCTAACCTTCACTTCATTTCGAGGGCGAGTGATAGAATACCTGAGGGTGAACCGAGAACCATTAATTCATTACAAATGTTTGTTCTCAGGGTGCAGGAGGGTTGCTTAAGAGACCTTTCATTCACTACACAATAGAAATAACCTCTAACTTATGACCTCAAGTCCACTCTGGTTTACCTCATTGGTGGTTTACACTCCGATGAAAGTTTACGCGATGGAGTTTACCTTCTGACTCTTAAACTTCATATCTTAGGAGACGCTGCCATTTGTTCAGGGGAAGATGGGTGACCACTTATTTGTTGCTGGTAAAAGTGACGGTAATTGAAATCGCTTATCATCACAGATCCTCAGATAATCTAACAGTCGCTGAGGGGAATAAATGAATGTATATATAGTAGGTAAGTATTAGATGTGGTAAATTATGAATGAATATTTCTCATTGGGTGGAAAGGATTGTTTTCAGTTCTCGTAAGGTACAAAATCTAAACTAGAAACGACAAAGAAATATTTCTTTTTTTATATGCCAAAAAAATACATATAATGGTAATGTAGCTATGTATAGGTAATCCCAGCGATACATACATACTCTACGCTGTATATAAGAATTGCACCTTAAAATCAGTAAGGTTTTAATCGTAGGTATTCGGGTTGCAATATCATTTCTCGCGGGTCATTTACTCTGAGCAGACCTGACACTCGCAGGAACATTAATCGAATCGATTTTTACAACGAGTGGTTGAGGGGTCCGTCTGCTCTCACAGCGACTCATGGAACTGAAACATATTACTAAAAGAATTAATATATTATCACATTATACGTATCACTATCAAGCACTTAGCACAAATCAACTACACGGTACAAATCATGTATACGAACTAACTATCTGTACTTGGGGTGATCAATGACTTTCACAATGAACACTGCTACTCCTGTTATCTTCGGTAGGGTTGTCAAAATCTTTCCCCCATTGTGTCATATTATCTAAGACAATTTTGTTTGAGTAGATTTTGGCTGGACTGTACATTATATATATACAGGGGGTATATGTTAAATAGCACACATTAAGTCTAGGTTCATTGAAAGTACCTGACATGAAGCAAGAACATGGTATCATAAAGTACACGATAATTATCAAGTGAAACCAATGAGAGTGGTCCATTTAAGGGTAGTGTGGATACAGTATTTAAACTACAGTATTCGGCCTTCAATTTATAATGAGGCAGTTTAGGGCAGCATTACACTTGGCCGTCTTTAGTTCCCCGGCTGTAGAATTATGCACTTAATCACAGCTGGGTAGACTAGGGGTAACCCGGGCGTGTACCAATGACCATTATGTACGGAAGCGAGTGTTAGATCCATTAGCCCACCGCACCCTATTGTATTAAAAATTAAAAAATAAATCCCGCAAGAGAGGCACAAAAAAACCATTATTTATTCTCTAACCAAATTAAAACGAGACACAAAATAACGTAATTTAAAATAAACTTAAGTGAAATGAAAGTAAATCTTATAAATTCATTACTGATAAACTATATGTAAATTAACTTACTTTACGGTTACTTATATATTACAGCGGGAATCTTAACCACAGCGAGGAGAACGAGAGGAACCTGTGATGATTAAGTCTTCAGGTGTTAAGTCCCAGGAGCAAGGAGGAAGAGGAGGAGGTAGGAGCAGGTTAGAAAGGGGTAAGGGAGGTTTAAGAGGAGGTAGAAGGAGGGGGTACCTTAGGAGGGACTTGGGAGAAGGTAAGGGAGGTTAGGAAAAAGTAGGAGTACGTAAGGAGGGTTAAGAGGAGGTGGGGAGAATTAAGAGACACTAAAAGGAAGAATATGGTAGTTAAATGTAGAATAGGAGGAGACAGAAGGAACAGAGAATAAACAGGAGGCGCAGGAAGAACACTGATACAACCATTTGATATTTCGTATTAAAATATAACATTGTAATCATACTCAGAAATCCTTTAAAGAGTAAGACACTTTTAAAACACGAAAAAATACAATATTAATATTTTATTTTGATTTCCTTTATATCCTCAAAATAGTTATAAAGGCGTTAAAAAATCATAATGGTATCAAGTCCTGGATATTGACGACTTAGCCTCATTTAATTGGGTGAAATATTTGTAAGCGGTTTGAGAAGTCGAAACCCATCAGGAGTGAAAATAAATTGAAGAATGTTGCCGCATAATGGTAAGCCAAGTACAACAGCTGTAAAATGTTACCAGCGGAGGGATTTTTGCAACGCCAATTATCGGGAAAGTTTTGAACGTATTTTAAAGGGGCAAAGTCATTATATGGTGAACATATTCAAGTTTATAACAATGTTGGTTTTAAACTCTTTTTCATGGTGGACTTACGTTGGTGGTTAATTGTTTCTGTAGTATATTGGGATTTAGTGCAGCTGCAGGGACTGAAGAATTATTACACATAAATACTTATTCGTTATAACAGGCAGCGAGGGTCTCTCTCTCTTAATACTCTACTACCCACCTGATCAACCTCCTTCTTCTCCTCCGCCATCTTCATCGAAAAATTAAACCTCCTGAATCTTTTCCCATTTCTCCTCATTTCATATTCCAGTTCGTCCCCCATCCCCCTTCCTCCTCCTCCTCCTCCCCCTCACCCTCGCTACTTCAACTTGCAGTCTCGTTCGGTATTTTTTTTTCGTCTCAGCTTCAACAAACTTTGTCCTATGATTTTTCCAGGTTCATGACAACAACAAAAATGAAAATATTCGTATTTTGGGTCATATTCAATATTTTTTTATATCCCTTGAGAATTTCCCTGAGTTTGACATGTTGAGTTCTCCCTCGTATGCTGGGAATAATAAAACAAGACAAAATTAAAGGGAAATATTTTGAAGATGGTACACACACATATCACTGATTTTATATAACAGAAGGAATATACAGTCCAAATATATCCTTTTTTTTTTAACTCTATGCAAGTAAGTCTTTATTTTCCCTTAGAGACGAGATTTTCAAAACAAAATTCAAGAAAAACTTACACTGAAAATTAATATCGCTCTTCATAATATCTCAGGATTATTTGGTCATCTCTCATTATCTCACAATTAAACCTCTGACGAATGGCCACTGATAAACAACAATAACAACAACAAACTAGTATTAACACTGGTATCCCTACTATCAGTTCCATCTAGCTATTACCTCCAGGAAGGAAAATACTTAAGATTGATGTTTCCCTTCTTGTTACCTGTCCGTTTCTCTTTGTTGCTCGCTGTCTTTTTCATCCTTGTCCTTGACTGCGCAGCGTGTCTTAACCCTACGTGTTCTGGATATCTGAACTGTGTCACTTGATTCGCAAACATCTCGTCACTCAAGATCGTCCTGGGTCTCTTTCTTAGCTTGAATCGAGATATATATATATATATATATATATATATATATATATATATATATATATATATATATATATATATATATATATATATATATATATATATATATATATATATATATATATATATATATATTATAAACATTGCTCAATAGGGTCAATTTGGAAATCGTTAACAAATCTGTGTCTAAATTTCTCGTAACTTTTTTTTTCTTCGTCCTGAGAGACAGAGAGAGGGAGGCAGCGTGCAGGGGGATGGTCAATAATACCACTTAACAACACTGTAAACGATTTATGCCAGAAGTTCGGAGCTGCCTACTTGCATATTCAAATTCAGAATTACTATTTAGGGAACTCTTATGACTGACAATTTGCATGTTTAGCTGACCCGAAACAAACAGTGTTTTAGCATCTACAAGTAACTATGTAGGAAAAACGAAAAATGTTGTTGGGGTGAAATTTATCTGTGAGAAATACAGGAAAAATTTATCAGAAATGTTTTGGTGGTTTCAGAGTTAAGGGAACTTATAAAAGTGTATTTTTATGTTCGTTTGGTAATTTGCGTACCTACCTTAACTAACTTAAACAATATGTGTTCTCATATAGAAAAATATGTCTAAACTTATATATAGTGACGATATGAATCTGTCAAAACCGAGGGAAATATTGATCAAATTTGTGTCAAAATGTTTCAATCTATAGATAAATAAAAAGATATAACGTCGATCAAACTAATAATATTTTTGACACCTAACCTAACCTAACCTAACCTGCCCATTTTCATGACTTAGAGATTTAGATAAAAAGTGTTTTTGCCCCAAATAACTTGAGGAGAACACCTTGCCATTTTGACAGATTTTTCGACACTTTGGTTTTATTTAAAGTCCGCCTCGACACACTGATTAAATATTTGGGTTCAAAAAGTTTTAAATGTGATAATTTGTTTTGCTAATGACCCTTAAAATTATTTCGTATTTAATCGTACACTATTAACTCGTTGTTTGTATCTTCTGGATAGTTTTTAGTGTTTTTCTTAAGCTATTGTACTCGTCCAACAGGTTAATTTCTAATTCCGATGTGAAAACTGTTTCTGACCCAAACAAACTCTGAGACTAAACTCTTGTCGTTTTGGCAAATATTTTAAAATTATGATTGTGTTCTAGTCGCTTTACAAGTGCTCTTCTTTGCGCTAATTAAGAATCTGGGGACAAAAAAATTTATTTTTGCCATTTCATTTTCCTAATACATGAAAACAAATCCACCTTTCCTAGGACTGATTTTCGCCTGTTTTAAGTTTTTAGCGTTTTTTTTGTGTGGTATTCTTAAAACTTTTATTAACAATTTCAAAGCAAAAAATATTTTGTCTCTTATAAATTCAAAGGCTCCTCCCATTTTGGCAAACTTCAAAAAAATTATGATGTTTAAAATATTGTTATATTTATTGCACCTTCATGAAAACTTTGGAGTGAAAAAGTTCAAATTAGGTAATTAGTTATCCTGACGACGATATCAAGAAATGTACTTGTTTACGATACACTGACATGATTCAGAATCAAAATATCTCGATTATTGAGGCCAAGAGTGATAATAAGGAAGCTACAGGTGTGTCTGTATGAATTAGAAGATGGTGTTGTCTTGGGGTGAGTACAAATGGGACCCACCATTATTAGTGTGTGTGTGTGTGTGTGTGTGTGTGTGGTGTGGTGTGGTGTGTGTGTGTGTGTGTGTGCGCGCGTGTGTGTGTGCGCGCGTGTGTCAATGTGCTGTGTGTGTGTGCGCGTGTGTGTGTGTGTGTGTGTGTGCGCGTGTGTGTGTGTGTGTGCGCGTGTGTGTGTGTGTGTGTGTGTGTGTTATGCATTTCTTTTTAATTAATACAAGAGAACGAACAAAACGCACACACAAACACTCTCATGTAACAGAGTTGGCCAGTGGGTGAAAGCTGGTGGACATTGTACGCACTGGAAATATAGTAAACATGGACGGAAACGAATTAAGTATAAATATTCGATGATGATGATGATGATGATGATGATGATGATGATGATAATGTTAATAATAATAATGTTAATAATAATAATGTTAATAATAATAATGTTAATAATAATGTTAATAATAATAATAATAATACAGAATCAACAGGTCTCGATGACACAGTATAACGTCCCACTGTAGAAAGCTTGGGGCTCTGCTGTTGTGGAGGGCGAACTGGAGATGATGACGCCAGGGCGGAGATTAGCGAGACGCAATCAACCGCTACCCGCCATAATGAGTTGGGAGGGAGGGAAGGATGGAAGGGGAGGATAAATGAGGGAGAGAGGGAAGAAGGAAATGAAATAAGAGAAGACTGTGTAGATGGATAGGAAGGGAGGGGAGGAATGAGAAAAGGAGGGAATGGGAAAGAGGCAATGCAGGTGGTTAGGTAGGGAGGGAAAAAGGGAAGAATCAGTATCGATGGTGGAGTCTCTAAAAATATTACATTCAATTCGTTTCCTGAATTTTTGATGAGACGTCACATCTAGTTATCCGAAAACTTTATTGTAACTTCAGCGTCAGATGGATAACTCAGATAACTTCCTTCGAGGATTTTTGTATGGAAAAGTGAGAACAGCAGCATGTTGGGCCAAGTGAAGCCCCGACTCGATGATAATGATCAAAATGGCTTCCAACTCACACATGTTTTTGTTAATTTATTTTAGATTAAAAGTAATAATTTATCCTCAATTCAAATGTACTGATTTATAAAAACAAACATAAGGTGAATATTTATTTTATTATAAAACCCACACTGCCGGGGGCTTCCTTGACGTAATTCTTGGCTATATAAAGTAATCACAAATATCATTAAATAAAAAAGCTTCCATTAACAAGACTAATATTTTTTTCAAAGAATTATAATTAATGTGAATGTTATAACTGTCTGTCTGTCTGTCTGTCTGTCTGTCTCTATTGGTTTTACATTATAATTCAATAATTAATTTAACCAAGAGAAAGGTAAAACAAAAATAGTGCAAGGTGAAGGAGAGAAAATATAAACCAGGTAACATTATAAAATATAGATTTGTATCTAAAACATAAAAAAAAATCAGCAATATATCCCAAAGGTTTTTCAATACTAAACATTGAACATTAATATACAAAAAAGTGAAATTCCGTAAACATTGATTGTAAATACAAGAAAACCTTTGAAATTCGTAAACACAAACACAAAAGTCATTGAATTTCGTAAACACTGACCATTAATGTACAAAAAATAAATAAATAAATGAGTTGCGTAAATAATTAAAACTGATTATCTGTAAAACTGGAGAATGTCACCAGCCTCTCCATGAGAAGTATATACTGTACGTGTTGCCAATGGTGAGCTGCAGCACAGTCGACGCTCATTCGTCTTTATCACTGTGTAAGACTGATATTTCTCCCAATGGTTGAGGTACACCAAGACAGACAGACAGACAGACACTTAGACAGAAACTTATACAGGCACTTAAACAGACAGACAGAAACAAAGATAGTGACAGAGAAAGAGACAGAAACACAGATAGATAGAGAGAGAGATAGATAGAGAAAGAGGTAAGAGAGAAAAAGAGAGAGAGAGATAGATGGTAAACACGAATAAACATTTGTCCTGCTGTTTTGTACATAATTGGAAAAGTTCGCTTTTTTTACCTCTTCACTAATTAGAAAA
>NW_024749779.1:1114200-1121700 GCF_018991925.1 Homarus americanus
CCTTCACTGTACCAACACTGTCACTCCCTTCACTGTACCAACCTTAATGTAGACTGAACATTCTCTTACATCAGTCGCTACCTTGATAAATACCAGGAACACTGCGGGCACTTCACCTACTGGGGGCGCCTGAACCCAACACCACACAACATTCTCTATCAACCACCACACAACATCCTCTCTCAACCACCACACAACATCCTCTTTCAACCACACTGTAAACTCTTCCTTACTGCAATGTTGGACCCTCATATGCATGCATGACCAAACTGAGAGTAAAAGTCTCTTCATTGGATCTAATGGCCAAAGCCTCTGGTACACAAGGTGACAGCGTGACCTTTTGGTTTCCCTGTTATAAAGTTGGGTATCCAGTCTACAGGTGAGTCGACTCGTTGTACCTTACTCATTAGTCAACAGAGGGACTTAGCTACCTTTGGGTTAGGAAGTGAGTGCTATTTTATACCTAAGGATGGCAAGAGTACTTCTAGATTTACAAGGAAGAGTGAGGCACGCGTGGATTGATGAAATTTGTGATTTGTATAAGGTATTTCCCGTTTATATTTCGGGTATATCTGGGTTATATAAAAGATATCGTATTTTGAGGATATTTTTAGTAGTATAGTAGCTTCTATAATCACGGCAAGTGTGATTTTCAAGGTTATGTAAGAAATTTTGAACTTTTATTAACTTAGATAAAAGAATTCATTTCAACCTAGATGCTCTCTCTCCCTTAAACTGAGAATGATAGATGGAAGGTTATATACCAACGCGAGAGTTAAGGAGAGAGAGATATGGAGGTAGAGGTAGAGGTAGAGGTAGAGGTAGAGGTAGAGGTAGAGGTGGGTTTTGCCTATGTAGCAGCTATGAATAATGGAACTGTCTTCTATGAGAAAGTGGAGAAAAATATCGTGATCGGCTGCCTATGTCTGCTGTGTATACATGATGCACCTGAGATCAGAACAGAGGGTCATCGTATTTAATGAGCTGGTGTACAGTACTCAATGGATCAAGTCATTAGACCCAAGTGGTTAAGTTATCGTACTCAAGGAATTAAGAATAATATAGTGATTAAACTAATTTATTGTACTGAAGGAGTTATTAAGTGAAGTTACCCATTAGCTGCGTTAAATCACACCTGAAAAAAATAATCCCTCACGTACTAAAACAATCCAACAGTTAGGTCAGAAAATGAAGGCATTGAACTGACTAACAGACTAGGAAGAAAATAATTCGAGGAAAGTGGGAATAATTAACCTTCGCCTGGGTCGTAGCGGGGAGTCATAGTTTGCAGCTGCAGTGGATGTTTTTATTATGTAAACACACTCAGAGTACAGCCAGGTGAAGGGGTTCCCTTTGAAGGTCCAAAGGAGAGGAGTTTCTCCCAAAGTTTCCCTAATGTCATGCATGCTAAGTCGGTGTCAGAGGCAGTGTTTGTGTTAAGTGAGAGAGAGAGAGAGAGAGAGAGAGAGAGAGAGAGAGAGAGAGAGAAATAAACCCAGACTGTTCACTGATAACCGGTTGTGTTGGCGAGCGTATGTCCAAACGTCGCCTCAATCCACCTCTTCTTAACACAGTACATTAGGATACTAGTGTTTAACATAGGGTCAAGGTTGACTGCCTGCCTCTGGGTTAAAGTTAAATCTATTTTGTTTTCTTAGTTTTGTTTATCTTTTCTTCAGCTACTTGGTATTTCGTTTTATTTATTGTTGTATATCATGTTTCAGCCTCTTGAGTACGACACCTTAACCCGTTGAGTACGAAAGCATTCGCCTATGTACACTGAATTAACCCTTTGAGTACGTATATGATTCCCTTGGGATACGATGTCAATCCCCAGAGTACTACCCCATTAAAGATGGTGTCCTAACTCTTTGAGAAACTACGACTTTGAGTACGATGCTGACCACATGAGTACAGTGACAACCCATTAATTAAGAATCTTAACCATTTATTATTATGACTCATTTTATAAACTCGGTGCGTTACCCCTTTATATATATGATGATACAATCCCATGATTAATATGACTTTATACGCAATGGTTAAGTCATTTTGTTCAAGGGGGATAATGAATTTCTTGTTTTCTGGTTTGGGACTTAAATTTTTTTACTCTATCGTGGAATAAATTAAAGGTTTTTGAATTTAATACTTTGGTTCAGTGTCACTAGTGCTTTTTGTGTTGATTTCTTTCGTACTTTTAAACTTTCTTATCCAGATGTATTTTTTGTTTTCTTGATTTTCAGGTTTTAAAACTACTTCCATTTTAGTTGTGTTTTTTTTTCTCGATTTTCATTTATTAAAACTTCCATACTAGGATGATATTCCTACTTTCTTTAAAGACTTTTTTATGGGGAACTTTTTATTCCTACCCGCATCTTAAGACTCGTATCAGACAGTTTTCCTTCTTTTTGCTTTCTGAGATTTCCTTTGTTCCGATGTTTTCCTGTTTTTCACAATTCTAAGTTTTTTCTCCCACTTCCAGTCTTGATCCGCTATTATCATCATTTTTCGCACCTTTAATATCCTCCTTTTTTAGTTCCCAAAACTCTTCGTATATTTTCTTCCTCTGTTCTTGTTCCAAACATTTACTTGGTTAAGTCTTGTCTAGGTGTTATCGTGGTGTTGTCGTGGTGTTGTCGAGGTGTTGTCATGGTGTTGTCGAGGTGTTGTCGTGGTGTTGTCGTGGTGTTGTCGTGGTGTTGTCGTGGTGTTGTCGAGGTGTTGTCATGGTGTTGTCGAGGTGTTGTCGTGGTGTTGTCGTGGTGTTGTCGTGGTGTTGTCGAGGTGTCGTGGTGTTGTCGAGGTGTTGTCGAGGTGTTGTCGTGTTGTCGAGGTGTTGTCGTGGTGTTGTCGAGGTGTTATCGTGGTGTTGTCGAGGTGTTGTCGAGGTGTTATCGTGGTGTGTTGTCGAGGTGTTGTCGAGGTGTTGTCGGTGTTGTCGAGGTGTTGTCGTGGTGTTGTCGAGGTGTTATCGTGGTGTTGTCGAGGTGTTGTCGTGGTGTTATCGTGGTGTTGTCGTGGTGTTGTCGTGGTGTTATCGAGGTGTTGTCGAGGTGTTATCGTGGTGTTGTCGAGGTGTTGTCGGTGTTGTCGAGGTGTTATCGTGGTGTTGTCGGTGTTGTCGAGGTGTTGTCGTGTGTTATCGTGGTGTTGTCGGTGTTGTCGTTATTATCGAGGTGTTGTCGAGGTGTTGTCGTGGTGTTGTCGAGGTGTTGTCGAGGTGTTGTCGTGGTGTTGTCGAGGTGTTGTCGAGGTGTTGTCGTGGTGTTGTCGAGGTGTTGTCGTGGTGTTGTCGTAGTGTTATCGTGGTGTTGTCGTGGTGTTGTCGTGGTGTTGTCGTGGTGTTATCGTGGTTTTGTCGTGGTGGTGTTATAGTCTTGTCGTGGTGTTGTTTCCGCATTTTTAAAAACTTTCTTCCGGGACCTTGTATTAGTTTCTATTTATTATTTATTAAGGGTTGCTGTGGCCGAGTAAATACACTGTTCACCTTTTTTTCGAAGGATTGTTGGCTCGATACCGGCCAGGCTGTAATCCTTGTGTACCGAAGGTTTAGTTTCAGTGTGTGTGTATACATTGTCCCAAACGGGCAGTCATGAATATGGGCTCCACCTTTTTTTTTTTTTAATGTTTACAAACTTCAGTTCATGGATGTTTTCCTCTCTTAATTATTCCATACTTTTCTTGTCTCCCCTATCCCCAACCATCCATAAGACTCCCAATTCTTCCCAAGACTCGCATACCCTACCAAAGACTCCTCTACCCTACCAGAGACTCCCCTACCATTACCCCTAACCCTTCATAACCCTACCACCTCCCCACAATCCATCCCCAACAGGTGAGAGTAAAATAATTCGTCTGAAACTAAGCTGAGGTTATTATACTGTTAAGAAAATAGTATAATGTTTATTTTATATTTTGTTATGAGAAATAGTTAGGATTCTTTCGTTTTTTCAAGTCTGTCTGAGGCGTTGATTTCTAGAGAGAGAGAGAGAGAGAGAGAGAGAGAGACGTGTAACATGTTCCTGTGTTTGTTAATTCTTCGCATCTCACCTCTTTCTCGTCTCCAATAGCAAGTGTAAGAGGCTCTCCCCTGCGTCTAATTCCTATTTCTTTATTGGTCATTTGCATGTGGTAACCATTTCATGCTGGCTTCCTGGTGCAACAACCCGAGTTAACTGTATTTTTTTTCTTTCTTTCTCTTCTTCTCCTTCGTCAGTTCCATCGTCTCCTTCCTCCTATTTCTCCAGTTATTCCTTCTCCTTCAGCCCTTTTTCATCCACCTCCTCATCCTCCTGCCTTTCATTATTTTTTTGTATTTTTGTATTTTCCTTCTCGTGAAATAACAATGTAAAACATATTAGAGTGTGTGTGTGTGTGTGTGTGTGTGTGTGTGTGTGTGTGTGTGTGTGTGTGTGTGTGTGTGTGTGGAGAGAGACAGTTATGTACACCAGCGTAAAACATGTATATAAATGAACCGATTCATAGAAAACCTAACCTAACCTAACCAAATATAACTTCCTTCAGTTATAATTTGACTATCTGTTGATGGTGAACGACGTCTTAAATGAAACAAAGCAAATTAATATCCATTAACTTAAGCAAAAAAAAAAAGACAAACTTACCCCTATTTTTCAACGTCTTCAGTTGTTTTTTACTGCTTAAACTTTGTTTTTCCCAATTTAGCGTGACGGTTGAGTGCAGTATCAGCCATGCTGCCTTGTATACCTAAGGCTTATTGTACAGTGTGCTGTATCCACACTGACCCTAACAGGCAGTAATGCTGATAGGGCTTATTTTTTATATTTTATTGTATTATATAGTATACTGTATAATACAGTTAAAGGTGAAAATAGGTATTACAGTAAATATGTTCAGACACCTGCATCTCTTATTGTAGTGTTTACGTTCGCCAGCTGGTGATAAGGAATCGTTAACATCATGACCCAATCAGACTAAATGCAAAACAAAACTAATTTTTCACATCCTTCAGTTGACGATGAACTCGATATCCTCAACAAATATCTAATTCATTAGCTGTTACACAGAAGAGAGTATTGACCTCATTATTTCTGTGTTGACCAGGACAGATATTGTTGACACACACGTCGTGATGAAGAAGTGAAAGTTCGCTATTCGTTTAATACAAATCAAACATCATTGACCTGGAAATTCACGAAACTCCAGATACGTCAAATCTATCCGTAACTATATATCTAACTAATTTACGTGATGTTATAAACTATAATTATAACAAAACTAAATTGTCAATCATTTGTTATCGATACACATAACATATATATATATAATTCACTTAATAATATATTGAGGAGCACTAATAGCTGTAAAGGTTCGTGTAATTAACTGTACTAATCATGTACCTCGTTAGCTGATAAACTATGAAGCAGATTATAGGAGAATAGGAATAACTAGAGCATTGAATAATGACACCCAGTGTGAGCAATTATTTGATGGTACAAATTAATTAACCGAAATGTCTCTCTCTCTCTCTCCACACAAAAGAAAATGCACAACAGCCTTTTTCTGTCTCACTTTTTTCCTTCGTCGAGTCAGATGAAGTCTAGCGAAGTTTGATAATCAGTTCTATTTTGTAATTGAAAACTCTACGACGAAGAAATGTCAATTTAGTATGCAAATTAACTCCTGAATAGCTTATACAGTAGCAGCTAAAAATCAAAGTCCTCTGGAAGATGTGAAAAAGATATAATGAAAAAAAAATGAACTAATCCCAAAATATCGATCGTCTTGTAACGCAGCTGTTAAATATTTTTAATTGTTTTTATATTGGGTGTATTTGTTTACGTACGAGTTATTGGTTCACCTAAGGCATCTACACCCAAAGACAGAGATAAAGGAAAGATAAACACGATAGTCAAGTATAAAAATAAAATATGCAAGAGTGAAAAAAAACACAGAACACAACACTAATAAAAATAGAGATAAGAGAAATCTGGAATGAAGACAGAAACACAAAAAAGAAATAAAAGGAACCCATAGCCGTTTAAAAAGAAGGAATGAAAGAAAGAAACGACAATAATTGAATAAACTAGACACACAGATCAAGGATAAGATCGAGGAAAGAGTCACCCCAACAATAACTTGCCAACCTCCGGACAATAACACTATAATAACATCACAGTGAGGACAACATAAACCTGGAAGCAACTGATAAAGAAAGGCACTGAAAACTAAAAAAAAAAAAAGTAGAAAGTGACACAGAAACAATAAGGAAATAAACCACGAAAAGATAGAGACCAGCAGATGAGATTGAGAAGAGAGATTGACTATAATAAACTTAGAATCGTTTCGAGAATAGAATTGGGAGAATGAGCAAATAAAATACGATTCGCTGTAGGATCAGTAGGCCAAGACGACAAAGCGGAGGAGCTGATGGTGTCGTTTAATCAAAAACTTGTCCAACAACTTTTGCGTGGGGGGAGGGGGGGGGGGTGAAAATATAGGAGGAGGAGGGAAGAAGAGGAGGGGGAAGGAAGAGGGTGATGAGGAGGACAAACACCTTCACCCCTAGTGTGTTAAGAGTTTCCCGCCTCTATGAATGTGTGTGTGTGTGTGTGTGTGTGTGTGTGTGTGGTGGAGGGTACGAGCGTAGTCAGATGATGGACTGGGTGTACCTCAGGAGGGGATAAAGAAGGACGTAGAAAGTGAGAATGAAAAAGTGAAGAAGGAAAATAAAATAAAACAAGAAGAAACATTTAATTGTAAAACGTTTATGATAGTTGTCATACTAAAATGTTTTGATGAAGACGAATGAAAGAAGTTAGTAAATAGATGAGAAGAAATTATTAAAAAGACATTATTAAAAGTGGAATTAAGTTTCATTCGAGATATCAGTCCTAAAGAAAAGATAATAAAGTTCAATAACTACATGAGAGAGAGAGAGAGAGAGAGAGAGAGAGAGAGAGAGAGAGAGAGAGAGACTATGTCTTATATATCATAAATTCTTCACGTAATAACAATGTTAATGTCCCTTTGCATATTTCATAAGTAATATTTACACAAAGAACTGCTAACATTTCATGGAGAAGATAAAAAACATGGAAGGCCTTTTTGGAGAGCTGAATATATGACTCTTCTAGGAGGATTATAAATTTTAATTGAAACCATTTATTCAACAACAACTGTTACTTACACTTAGTTCCATCAGGTTGTCAGTATCACAATTTGACAAAGGTGATGTATTAAAATATATATTTGTATTAACGTATCTTAAGGCTATACGGGAAGATTTTTTTTTTGGTTTTAAAAATTTATCTTAAGAGGATAAGAAAAGGCTAAGTGGAGTAATTAAGCGGAAAATTCCTCATTAGTAGATCATTCCATAAATATTGTGGGTCGTTAGCGTGGTCCTGTATCGTCCCTAACGTTGTTGTGTGGTAATAAGAGTAAACCCAGAGTCTCTTATTGGCTAATAAGGGTAACTAAGGATGGGTCATTAACTGCCTAGAGACATCCTTGAAAATA
>NW_024749779.1:1126700-1141700 GCF_018991925.1 Homarus americanus
CCTAAGTATTTCAAACCCTATCCAACCTAACCTAATGCAACTCTACTTAACATATCCTAACTTAACCCTACCTAACCTAACCTAACCTAACCTAACCTAACCTAACCTAACCTAACCTAACCCCATCTGACCCTACAAAACCTAAACTAACTTTAAATCAAGCACATTCTTCACTTCTCCTTGCCCTTGTATTCATTCTAGCGTTACATAAATTCATCTGAGAATCCTGTAACGCTAATCTGCCTTCATCAATGCTACAGCGTTAAGTGGTAATCACTTAGAATCCCTTAATTAGGTTGACCACGAGTTATTCACCCAAGGGATCTTTGAATTTAATGAAACCCCGACCAAGGTGTGTTTATCTGTGCGTGTGTATGTTTACGTAATTTAATGTAGAGAGAAAGAGAGAGAGAGACAGAGAGAGAGAGAAAGCATCAAGAAGTAAAAAAAAGATAAAAAAAAAACAATATAAAGCAGAACATAAAATCAAAAACAAACAAAATTATCACACACACAGACCACAAAACTCAAGATGATATAACCCCATTTAAAATTCTGATACAAAAACCAATTTAAGCATAAAAATAGTACACCAGGGAGAGACCCAATTCTACTCACCTTCCAGTTGGACACCTTAGACTGTAATTGAGATACGAGCGGATACAATTTTGGTACAATTTCCTATTATTTCTGTAATAGGGTTTGTGTGTTTCCTTGTGGTGTAGAGATGTAGTTGTTGGTTGTGTAGTGTGTGTGTGTGTGTGTGTGTGTGTCGAGGATTGAAGAGGATTGTGGTGCTTGTGGTGATTGGTGAGGATTGTGGTGATTAGTAGTGAGGATTGTGAGATTGTGGTGACTAGTAGTGAGGATTGTTGGATTGTGGTGATTTGTGAGGAGGATTATAAATGTGTGGCCATGAAAGGTGAGGATTGTGGGTGTATGGTGATGGGTTTAAGGTATGAGGAATGAGCAATAGATAAGGGCTTTCATGGCTGAGGATCATAATATAAGGAATCATGGGTAACTAGTTTATTGGTGAGTAGACATGGGTGATGGGACAGGTGTTAAGATCATGGGCGTACGGAATCATAGAAATGATTATAATGATCATGGCTTCAGCAACAACTACAACTACAACAACTGTGAAACATTACGGTCTAATTCCTAAACGTCTTGGTCATGGGTAAGAAAAGCCAATCGCAGGTAATCTTACACCACAGAAAATATTTGCAGGTGGACGTTCTATCCGCTGAGTCAACAATTGGATTTACGCTAGCCAGACCGCCAGACGTATCGACGAGTGTGCTGAGGTGACAGTTTCTCTCACCAGGACCATGTGCAAGAAGCTGCCCAAGGTGGAACACAACTTGACCTCAATTTGAGAATTTCGCTACAATTGACGGTATCCTTAACGTGCAAGAACCAATCAAAAAAAGCAAGGCCTGATTGGTTGTCACTGAAGCTGAGAAACTTTTTTTAGTCTTGTGCAGAACTTGATCAGGGAAAAGAATATCTGAAATTAGTTTGTAAGTTTGATAAGAGCGTGATCTTGGATGGAAACCAATCAGGAAGAGACTACCTGATGACGATTTCATACGCTTTACTATAATTGGAAGTTTCTGTTACGTAAAAAAACAAATCCAGAGATGGGATTCTGACTTCAATTTTACATCGACAACTAAGAACCCGGAGTAAAGAAAACATCTCCAGGAAGAGCAAAGAGAAACGCTTCCTGCTCCCACCCACTCGTAAATGGTATACGCGATGAAGATATACCAGGCAAACGTTTGCCCGCCATCTGCCTGAAGTGGCGTTGTTTATTGTAGGAGCATGAAAGTCTTAAACTGTAGGCTGCCCTGTTCATCAGTTCATGTCAGCCAGTCTCTATCAGGTCATTATTCTAGCATATGCGTCTCTCTCTCTCTCTCTCTCTAGAGACACTCATCCCTCCCCGTGTCACTCATCCTTCACCGTCCCTCTTCCGTACCACTCACCCTCCACCCTCCATACCACTCACCCTCCACCCCCCTGTACCACTCACCCCACCCCTCCCCTCAATTCCACTCACCCTTCCTCCTCCTTCGTACCACTCACCGTCCACCCTACCCCTCCACCTCCCTCTCCACTCCGTGCCACTCATCCTTCACCTTTATCCCTCCCTCCCCAGCTCCTCCCCACCACCCTCCCTCCCTCCCTCCCTCCCACTATATGAGCAGGCAGCGTCCACATTAACCTTTCAGGGAGCCATTACGGTACAAGCGGCAGGCCAGTAACACAATCACTCCCAACACATTTGATCCATCTGGGCGGGGGCGTGGGGCGGGGCGGGGCGGGGCGGGGCGGGGCGGGGCGGGGCGGAAGACTCACTATACCTCAAAATTGGTTACTGATGTTAAACTGATTCCCGAAACACCTATTACTCCCTTTGAATGTACCGGGAGACTTAGATGGATGTCATACCGTTAACAGTAGGATGTCATTAACAGTAGGATGTCATTAACAGTAGGATGTCATAACGTTAACAGTAGGATGACTTATCGTTAACAGTAGGATATCATTAAAAATAGTATGTCATACCGTTAACAGAAGGATGCCATACCGTTAACAGAAGGATGTCATACCATTAACAATAGGATGTACCATTATCATCATTGTAATTGAACACTAACACCAGTAAGATGCCCCACTAACACCAGTAAGATGCACCACTAACACCAGTAAGACGCCCCACTAACACCAGTAAGACGCCCCACTAACACCAGTAAGATGCCCCACTAACACCAGTAAGATGCACTAACACTAAGACGCCCCACTAACACCAGTAAGACGCCCCACTAACACCAGTAAGACGCCCCCTAACACTAAAGACGCCCACTAACACCAGTAAGACGCCCCACTAACACCAGTAAGACGCCCCACTAACACCAGTAAGACGCCCCAATAACACCAGTAAGACGCCCTACTAACACCAGTAAGATGCACCACTAACACCAGTAAGATGCCCCACTAACACCAGTAAGATGCACCACCAACACCAGTAAGACGCCCCACAACACCAGTAAGATGCACTAACACCAGTAAGATGCACCACTAACATCAGTAAGATGCCCCAGATGCCCCACTAACACCAGTAAGACGCCCCACTAACACCAGTAAGACGCCCCACTAACACCAGTAAGATGCCCCACTAACACCAGTAAGACGCCCCACTAACACCAGTAAGACGCCCCACTAACACCAGTAAGACGCCCCACTAACACCAGTAAGACGCCCCACTAACACCAGTAAGATGCACCACTATCACCAGTAAGATGCCCCACTAACACCAGTAAGATGCACCACAACACCAGTAAGACGCCCCACTAACACAGTAAGATGCACCACTAACACCAGTAAGAGCCCCACTAACACCAGTAAGATGCCCCACACCAGTAAGATGCCCCCCCTAACACCAGTAAGACGCCCCACTAGCACCAGTAAGACGCCCCACTATCACCAGTAAGACGCCCCATCAACACCAGTAAGACGCACCACTAACACCAGTAAGACGCCCCACTAACACCAGCAAGACGCCCCACTAACACCAGTAAGACGCCCCACTAACACCAGTAAGAGCCCCACTAACACCGCCCCAATAACACCAGTAAGACGCCCCACTAACACCAGTAAGATGCCCCACTAACACCAGTAAGATGCCCCACTAACACCAGTAAGACGCACACTACTAAACACCAGTAAGACGCCCCACTAACACCAGTAAGACGCCCCACTAGCACCAGTAAGACGCCCCACTAGCACCCAGTAAGACGCCCCATAGCACCAGTAAGATGCCCCACTAACACCAGTAAGACGAGTAAGACGCCCCACTAACACCAGTAAGATGCCCCACTAACACCAGTAAGATGCACCACTAACACCAGTAAGACGCCCCACTAACACCAGTAAGACGCCCCACTAACACCAGTAAGATGCCCCACTAACACCAGTAAGATGCACCACTAACACCAGTAAGACGCCCCACTAACACCAGTAAGACGCCCCACTAACACCAGTAAGATGCACCACTATCACCAAGTCTTTGTTTAATTATACATCATCTTCTTTCCTCCTCTCATTTCCTCTTCTATTCATCTCCTTTTATCCTAATTTCTCTGTTTTCCTCCTTCTATTCTTCCTTTGTTCTTCCTTATTTTTACAGAATTTTCTTTTATTACTCTAATTATTGTAGCTGTTATATTTTTCTCCTTACCATTCTTCTCCTTATCCACATTTTGATATTTTCCCTTTTTTCTTTACCTCCTCTTCCCCTTCCTCTTCCTCTTCTCGTTTATCCTACTCTTCTACGTCTTCTACTTCGCACGGAGGGAAATGCGTGTCTCTGTGTATGAATACTTCGTAAACCATAAGTCAAAGTATTTACGAAAGTCATCATCATATTTCACACTACATATTCAGTTACTCTGAGGCTCTGAAAGCACTTGCAAATTTTAGCTTGAAAGTCCGTATATTGTACCTGACTGGGAACGATGACTATAAACCTCTGAGAACGATGACTTAAACCTCTGAGAACGATGACTTAAGCCTCTGAAAACGATGACTTAAGCAACTGGGGGACTTAAAACATCTGAGGACGATGAAATTATTTTTTGGGGGGATTTTACATTCTATAAGTTGTTGATAAGGAGATTAATTTATTATTTTGCAATCATTTCTTACGGAGAGAGAGAGAGACGGGGGGGTTGGGGAAATATTAGGAAGGAGAGAAAGAGAGGTAAAACAAGATATGCAGGGAAAGGAGAAGGGAAGAGAACGAGAGAAAAATCCAGAAAGAGAGAGAGGTGAGAAGGGAAGGATGGAAGAAAGGGAGGGAGGGGGAATTACAAAACAAGTGAGACAGACAGACAGACAGACATACAAAGAGACAGACAGACAGACAGACCGTAGCATCAGAAACTAACTACTAGCTATAGATATAGATTCACTGTCTGTAAGAACTTATAAATGATTTATGACTTAAATTTTTCCTTCCCACACACTATGGGACCGACCGACACACACACACACACACACACACACACACACACACGAAGTAACTCATATACGTCTAAATGTCCAGATACAGGAAACTTCCATCTCAAATTGAATACAAAACAGACATTACGAAGACATAGAATTTGTTGATAATTGTATTGTTTGTTGATCATGCTTGAGAAGACATACTCGAAAAAAAACCATTGTATTATTAGCAATAGCAGATTAAAACTAAGATGGTTAAGATGTTGTTTTTTTCTGAATTTCCAAAAGTGTTGTTTAGTTGATAAAATTCGACTGGTTACTCTATGTGTTAAGATCCTAGTACCTGTAAACACAACGATGAAGAAAGATTACAGTATTTTGGTCTAATATATCGTGTTGTCTTATACAGCAGCTTAAATCTAGTATAACAGTACGTAAAGACCCTGACTGTTGAATCACCCTATATCCATCAAAACAACATAACATCACCGCTATCTAACCCAGAATTATGTACATTTCAAAATTATGTTTCATATGGGTTAATTCTCGTGGCCGATATTTACAAACCCTGACAGCTGAGTCATATAAAACTAAGACTCAGTGAACGATACTTTATAACCCTAACAATAGTAATAAACGGACAACAAAAAGCTGCCACTGTAACCCTAGGATTAGTAACAGTGGATCTACCAAAAAAAAAAGGGGTAGGGAGGTGTAAATAACCAAAAACGTCTGGAAAGTTTATAAACAAGGGGTAGTCAGTTCTTTTTTTCCCCTCTAGGCCGAGAACTTCGTCTATGGCAAAACTCTAGCCACCCGGGAAGCCTCTCTGTATGGTAGGGCAATTTTCCAATCTCTGGGAAGATTTATTCCACATCTGCATGGGAAAGATACAACTCATTCTTTTCTCAAGGGTGTAACTTAGAGCAAGAAGGGTGGATGAGATGAGTGGGTGGATGCTATAGGGAGGAGAGTGTGTGTGTGAGTGTGGTCCCCCTACTGAGAGTGGTAAGAAAAAGTGTTATATTCCTCCTCGCAGGTTTCCGGATAGTGTGGACCAAGAGGTTCATACATCTTCATTACCTGTCACAAACCTTTCTCTATTTTGACAACACACCAACATTACTTGGCCCTCATATACACTAGTCTACTTCCCTCTTACATCTAAGACTCTTTGCCCACAATGCTCTAAAGGAGGAGGATATTGTAATCGTTTCCATCGTATGTCCGTCCGTGTGAATATTTTACATAAACATGGATATTAAAAAGCACGCACGCACGCACGCACGCACACACGCACACAGGGATAATTGTGAAATGGCGATAAATTCTATATCCTTCTCTTTTCTTCAATATGCACTCTAGTCTTTATATATGGAGGATCATGTGAGAAATTTTAATACAAAATAAAACTAAATAACAGCCTTATTAACCTAACCTTACCTTGCATAATAAATTATGTTGAATTTGGTTAGGTTAGGTTAGCAAACAACTATTTATAGGAAACAGCAATATTTCCCATTATATTAAATTAATTTCTATTTGTGTTTTGGCAATAAAAGCTAATAGGTATTCCTATTCGGTAAAAAGGGTAAATGGCATTTAAAAGGGTAATACGATGGGTATATATATATATATATATATATATATATATATATATATATATATATATATATATATATATATATATATATATATATATAATATATATATATAAATATATATATATATATATATATATATATATATATATATATATATATATATATATATATATATATATACATACATATATATATATATATATATATATATATATATATATATATATATATATATATTATATTTCTTCTTTATCTGCACATCTTGAACAAAACACTTGTTTAGCTGCATTTCGCTCTTTTTTCCTGGATTTGTATCAAGATTTATCTTATCCACGTTTTACTGTGATATTACGAACATAGACATATATACATATATTATTATTATACACACATACATATATATATATATATATATATATATATATATATATATACATATATACATATATATATATATATATATATATATATATATATATATATATATATATATATATATATATATATATATATATATATATATATATATATATATATATATATATATATATATATATATATATATATATATAAAATCAGACCTCAAGCTTATTTGACAAACGAGTAAACTCGAATATTAATTTAAAATTTCCGCCAGCCTCGGGTTACTCTGGTTATTTTCCAAAAGTGAATTTCGTATTCCCTGAATTTTTACGTTTTACCTCTGTTTGACCGTGCATGTTTGCTGTTATAACTTCCGGTACACGAACAACGGTGATGCTCTCGTAAAGTGAAACCCATTTTTAATGAGTTCACTAAACTGATCCTCCCTTCCCTCGTCCCTTCCCGTTCCCCTACCCTTCCCTACCTAACCCAGAGCTGCAGCTAATAGTAATTGCAACAGTACCTATAAGTGGGAAGCAACACGAGCTCAATATGACGCGTGCGCGCGCACACACACACACACACACACACACACACACACACAGACGCACCTGGCGCTGCTCAGCAGCAGCCACGCCAACGTTATGTTGGCCCAATCAATCCCCCTCCCTGAACCTCCTCCCACCGGAATACCAACAAGTTCTCGCCAGAAGTTACTATTTCATTTAAAAAGGAAATGGAATCAGTGTTGAATAGTGGGTGAACAGGGTAACAGTGCTAGTCAGTGAAAACAACTCGGCAGTTGAGTTTACCCAAGCTAACCTTCACACAGGAGGTCCCAGGTACCCAGTGATAATCTGAGACTCCACAATAGAGAAGCCTGGGACCACACCTCAGACCACGTGGTGTCCCCATGATGCTACGACACCATGTAGTGAATGAGTTGCTACAGCATCATGAAGTTTCATAACACCATCTGGAGGGAATTACTACACCACGTGATACCCCTCATAACACCATCTGTGAGGGAATTACTAGCATCATGAGGCTCATTCACCATCTGTGAGGTAACTACTACATCATGAGGCCCCTCGTAACACCATCTGTGGGGAATTACTACACCACATCAAGCCCCTCATAACACCACCTGTGAGGGAACTAGTACTCCACGTGATGCCCCTATAACGCCATCTGGAGGGAGTTACTACACAACGTGTCTGCTGTTCAACACCTCAGCTTACATGATCTACGTGTGTAAACATTACTCTGTATGTTCACTGATGGTTCCTTCACCTTCTAATGAAGGCTTTTGTTAAACCATCAATGTATGTAATAAGTCATTTAGATCCAATGTATATTAGCCTCGCTGCAAACTTTTCAATACACCGTTTATCATTATTATTATTATTATTTTATTATTATTATTTTATTATTATTATATTATTATTATACACACACACACCACAAGGAGAGGATTACATTCAGGTGTGTCTGAAGGCGACCATTACGAGTGAAAGACCCGTACACGGTCAAAGGCGTATATATGTGGAGCACGAGAGCTGCTGGTCAGATAACCAAATTACCTGATAAGATTAGAAATAAAACTGCTTTCACTCGGTCAGTGTTGTTGCTGTTTGTTTATGCTTTTTTTTTAGAGGAGAAGGAGTGGGGGAGTTCTGAGGCTTTGTTTGTTAATGAGACTCCATCATCGTCGTCATTGTCATCTTTTTTCTCCCTACCTAGAAAAGAGAGACACGTCTGATAGGATCATGAATGTCAGTTGAATGATTTTAGAATCAAACTTACCCCTGCCGTTACTGTCCCTTAGGCTGTCGAGGAGACGATTCATTCTTGAAGTAGTAGTCCTCCTCAACATAAGACTGTTTTGGGGCTACGGCAGATCAATATACTGCTGCCCTTCCACGTCTTTTGTAGGCAGTCATCCTCACCTGTTGACTATCCAAGAAAATTCTATCAAAGATCTTTTAAACTACTTTGCTTCTCTTGAGGCTCTTGTTAGTGTGTTGGGATCTTGTCGGCTTTTACTGCATGGTCTTCCATTTGGCCTCAGGATCAAAGACGAGAGTCCATGTATTCATCCTGGTTCTTCTTCCAGTGAACCTGAACAAAATCTTCTTACGGTTTCCTCTCAACGTTAAGCCGTGTTTTCATGTGAGCAATAAAAGTCCACCTTCTCGACATCAGGTTGAGTAACAGCTTCTCTCTGGCCAAGTCTCCACTATAGAAGGGTCGTTGTGACTCGGTGCTGATGCCTACTATGTCACTCTCATTCCTGATTAATCATCACCTTGTCGACGACGTCACCTTAGTGGTATGGTTACTCAGTGGTGTTTGGACCTTGGCCCACCGCCTCAGTATGTGTTGATTATAACTCACCTAATAACAGTTCTCCAATATACTGTATGTACAGTGACGGATGCTCCTACGTTGTCAACATGTTCACTGACTGACATAAACTCATTAAGGAAAAGGGTGTAAGTAAAATCGCCTGTTTTAACATCTCCATAGACAAGTCTGGGCCTTGCTGAACGCCTTTTGACATTTACAGTAAACAACTATAAACACGGGCGGTTATTCTATTGTTTCTCGCTGGTACACATATATTTACTGTGACTGAAGCAGCGGCAAAGGAGATGTCTTAAATCCTGGTGCAGCATCATTTTGGTCGGCTGGTTCAAGGAACACTGAAGAGAACTGGTGTTGGTATAGAGTTCTCAACAGTTTTGTGGGCTGCACCTAGCCGGCACATTGTAAATTGATGGATCACATTAACTTGGTTCAACTTATGCTGATGTTGAGTTGGTGAGTCCTGTCCATCACACTGTGGGCTGCTGCCTCCACCTGCCGCAGGGAACTGTTAATGAAATCAGAATGAAATAATGATAATCTAGGTTATCATTGCTAAGAAGGAAGATAAATAAACTAAATACCATCCAGTTGTCTATAAAATTAAAAACAGCAATTATTAGTTTACCAAAATACAGTAAATCAGCCATGAGAACCATACATCGTTTAGAAGTGATTACATTCCCAAAGACCATAATTTTGTTAATTATCCAGGAAATATTTGAGGAAGAATTTGGTTACAGTTGATTTCTGTTGTAAATGTTATGATAACCAAGGGTGAAAAAGGCTCACATTCTTGGCTTGTAAATATATTTCATTTATACATACACATTTATTTGTCTCTCTGTCTATAATTCTCCCTCTGTTCTTCAAGGTTTTCGTCCTCACTCACGCAAACAATAATAAAGTACATACATAAAACACAACACAAACTCTCTTAAGTACACCCAGAAATTATTCTTAAATTCAAGTAGAGGATTTTTTACTTAATATTTCTTCTCTCTCTCTCAAAAGAAATACAATTGCAATAACCCATTAAACAGCTGAAAAATTCTACCACATCAGTTACTTACACCAATGGCAAAACTTATACACAGGACCATCAATATTATTAATATTTTACTACTATTACTCACTCACTCACTACCATCATTACCACCAACACCACCAAATCCTGTACTACCACCAGCATTAGTATTACCATCCTCATCATCATCACCACAACACTTCTACCACACCACCACCACCACACCACACCAACATCCACACTACCACACCACCACCATACCACCACCCAATCTCTACTATCACCACTAGTACCACCACCACTAATACCACCACCACCACCACCAGACCGTGTTCACACTTGACTGAAAACCCTGGGATTTTTTTTTCATCTCTTAACTGAAAGAAAAAAAAACATTGTTGACATAAACTCGGGAGGACTATAGCTTAACACTCATCTCAGGCTCAAGATTCTTCCAGCACTACCCAAAAACTTTCAGCATAGTAAGATATTTTTTTCGGTAGAATATTACTCATATTACATGCAAAAAACTTGGCCAAATATTCCTTGTGCTTTTTGTGTCAAAGTTTACATCTACTGCGGTAAAAGTTGCTCAAGAAAATGTGAAAAAATTATATAAGGGTTAAGGTAAAAATGTAGTTTGTTTTTTGTGGTAATTTACATGTGTTTGGTACTGGAGTTATGGGATGGAGAGTGGGAGTGAGCTGTGTTAAATCGCTGTGTCACTGATATATTTCAACAGGACTTCTTATAGTACTGAAAAATCTTATTTATTTTTCACCCTCGTAATCTAAAGTGGCCAGAAGTAACAACACACACACACACACACACTCCTACATTATTTCCTCATATGTTGACATATTATCAATCATATTGCTAAAATAAATGTGTTTTGCTATGCTACTTCCATAACAAGTATCTAAATATAAATGTATATCAAACTACTTTATCAAACATACACATTTCTTTAACCATGTATGTCATTTCAATCCACATCTCACATATAAATAGTCTTTAAAAAATATATATAAATTTAATGTCATTTAAAATATATAAATAAAAGTCTTCCAAAATAAATAAATAAAAAAGTCTTCCAATCATCCCTTAAAACTTTTACAAATTCCGAGGCTCTAACGCAGAGAACACATCCGGCCTCACCAAAATTACCTGTTGACAGCTGTGTAATTCCTCTGATTAGCCTCCAAACACGGGCCTTGACTCCTGAGTGATGAGTCAATGGTTTAATTTCGTTAATGTAACTCTGGCGTCCTAGTTGATGATTTAGCTAATGTCTCCACCCGTTTCCTCTTCGGTTAGAACTAGAACCATTTCGATGTTTGTTGGTTTTTCTCAGATTTTTTTTTTATCTGTTCATTTGTGTTATGTGTGTTCATTTCGTTCTGAATTTGAGGGGATAATTATTTGACAGTGGGGGTTTATTTTCTATCTCTTCCTCTTTATTTATCTTTATTTGGTCAGTATTTTCGTGTTTGTTTTACTGGTTCACATCGCTCGTGTGTGTGTGTGTGGGGGGGGGGGTGTGTGTGTCAAATATAATAATCTGATATATATTGCTTGTGTTTGTGGTTGCTGCACGAGTTAACGTTATTTATTCTCCAATTTTTCAAGTTTGGGATATATATATATATTTTTTTTTTTACAGTAAACTCATTCGTTTTTTTTAAAGCATGATACAGTAACCTCCCTAAACAAGACTAAAGCATTGTACAATTTTTCTACTCCAGTATGCAATAATTTCACATTTTGGTCACCATGGAAACTACCTTCCTTGAAATTTTGGAAATATAATATTTTTCTCTCTGGTTCTAAGATATTCATATTTTATCACACCCTAGTAGTGTATTATTACGTTTGTGCACTCAAAGGGTGATTAAAAACAAATACTTTTATCAATAGTTTGGTTTTTTTTCCTCTCCTCCCTCAGTTTTTTTACCGAAAGTGTTGGGTCGTGTCATGATGTGGTGAAGTAGATCAGTCAAGAAAGTTTACTCTGAAATTCACTGTGGTTACGTGGAGAGAATGCCATTGTTGACTGATGAGAGGTAGGATGTCAGGATGATATAGTGTGTTTATTTTTCTCCGGACATAACTTCCTCACAACAGAGACGAAAGTCATCTTGTATATGATGAGAAAAAACAGCAAAACTGATAGTGATGACAGTGATGAATGACACGGTTGATGATGATGATGATGGTGATGGATGATGGTGATAATGATGATGATGATAATGAATGATGGTGATGATGATGATATCTGTTGGGAGAGTATTCAGACGATACCTCATAGAACTGAGAGGCAGAAGGGTGGTACTACAGGCTGATTGACGAGGAGTTCACTGAGCCATCATTTGCAACTCTTAAAGCGGCAATAAGGTTTTCTCAATTTTCAAACGAACTTTAAGACCGTTGTTGTGAGAAACGAACCTAGAGTGTTGAATCCAGAGTGCTGAATGAGTGCCAGATCAAAAGCCTTTCTCTACTCGTAATTTTTCGAGTAATTACTTGACGTAAAGACTGCCCGGCTCCTTGGGCTACTATCCAGCTCCTTGGGCCACTACCCTGCTGCTTGGGTCACTGTCCTGCTCCTTGGGTCACTGCCCTGCTGCTTGCGTCACTGTCCTGCTCCTTGGGTCACTGTCCAGCTCATTGGATCACTGCCCTGCTGCTTGGTTCACTGTCCAGCTCCTTGGGTCACTGTCCTGCTCCTTAGGTCACTGTCCAGCTCCTTGGGTCACTTTCCAGCTCTTTGGGTCACTGTCCAGCTCCTTGGGTAACTTTCCAGCTCCTTGGGTCACTGTGTTATTGTTTGTTCCTTGGGAATTTAACGATGAGGACGTGACCAAGTAAAGGGACTCAGGATGATACTTAAGGCAGGGAAGACCTACATCGGGAATTAGTTCTTGAAAACACATTTATCGCCGAGTTTTTTTTATGCTGGATGATATTTGGCAGCTTTCTGTTCATCAGGAAAGACACCACTAGAGAAGAATGAATTTTATATGAGTAAAAGAACAGGTAGTAATATTGAAGCCATTTTTCTTAATGATATTAATTGATATATTGTCGTCGCTTGGTGATTAGGAATGTTCTCAGCAAGATTCCTGTCAACATTGATAATTTAATCATTGAATTGAATTGTAATTTATCATAAAAGCTGAGTGAGGAGCTGGAGGTTTATTAATTGTTTTTACTTTGAATAGAATTTATGATGATCAACGTTTTCTTATTGTTTCCTGATGCTGAATGTAATCTATATCTTTGATAATTACGTCTGGTATCTATATCTACTTGTGTTACTTGAAAGTTTTAGGTAAGCAGCGTTATATGTTATGGACCTTTTAGCAAATTTTATCTGAAAATTTGCAAGATTTGAAAATATTAAAAAGGAATAAAAGTTTCTTACAATTTCAACGATAACTAAATCATAAAATATTCCCACAATTGAACAGATATATATTTAATTGTGTTACTGATTGATTTTAAATTAATCTTGATTATAGTTACAAGATTTATGATCAGACTAAATTGAAACAAATCTGCAAAGAACAACAGAATATTAACAACTTGGTGATGATCGTCACTTACAAGAACCTTCAACAATAGGCAATAACATCGATTCTTCCACGATATCCACTGTCCTTTATAGTTCACACACTCCAGGCGAGGAAAACAACTAAAAAGCCCGATCCATCTCCACGTGTCCAGAATGAAAACAATCTCTAGCGTAGTCTCACCTGCTAGGGTTCCGTATCACTAATATCAGATAGGATTTTCGACTTATATCCAACGTGCTATAAATAGTGTAGAAAGAGTCCCTTTACCCCATTATTGAAGTACCAATATATAGGTACAATAATACTTCAAAGTCGGGCGGAGGAGACCAATATCTGTCGTCTTGTTTTGTACATTGACCGACCATGTGAATCTCTCAGTATGTAGACGGAAATGGTAGCATACAACGATCTTCACCTTCAGTATAAAGTCGCTGTTTCTCTTTATGTATAATGTATTTTTTTTAGGTGTGATGTGTGTGTAGGGTTGGGCTGTGTCGAGAAAATTTTGTTGTCTCTTATCTTTATTATACAGCACGCACACACACACGCACCAACGCAACAACTCAAAATTTTTATCACCAAAACGGGAAAGTACAGGAAATGGAAAGAAACGTCTCTCATTGAACGAAGAGGCTCAGAATGGAGATTTCAATATCACGAAACGAAAATGTAGCTTCGTCGCGTGCAACCACCACCACACGAGGCCTCTTGCATGGTGAATCAGAGTGAAAGCAGATTTCTTGGGTTCGACAACAACCATGATGGAAAACAAATGATGCATGATCAGTCGCTCTTGTCCTTGACGTCTCCCGCTTCCTGGTACAGACAAAGAGGCAGAAATGTCACCAGATACAATGTTTCACTTTTCACCTTAACACTTACATATTATAGTTTATTTACTTATGAAGCTCAGTGTGGCGAAATTATTATTATTATTATTATTAGTATTATTAATTTTTTTTTATATATACAGACGTATTTTAATCGGTGAAAAAACCCAGTATACGACAAGGTAAAAACACATTGCCAAATTTTGTTGATTTAAAGA